>NC_138050.1:65939169-66092423 GCF_964194185.1 Rhinolophus hipposideros
TCTTTGGGTTTATCTAAGCCAGCACTCTTATTTTTTAAAAAGGGAAAAACTGGACTCTTTTAACGGACCAGGTCAGATGGCACAGTACCGGTTTGTGAGAGAAGCAGTTCTGGCCTCCACATCTCCTTATCTTTGTGATTTCTACATTGTTTTCTGGGTTACCTGAGGGAAGCTTGGAAAATTAGTTCAAAGCATGTTTCTCTGTCTCTAGGTTCAGAACCTCCTGAGAGTACCTCTGTCTTCATCCCTGGCATGTACAATGTACTGTTTATTCAGAAGTGATTGTAGTGCCTCCCTACATTCTGGACACTGTCCTATGTGCTAAATCCATAGCAGTGATCAAGGCAGGCATAGTTCCTGGCCTCACTCAGCCCACACTCTACTGTAGCTATTCAACAAATAATTTTTGAATGAATCAGCATAGGTTACTTTTTCACCTGCCTACCGTATTGGCAAATTACCGTATTTGGGTACTGGCTGACACATTAGCAAAATAAAAACAAAACAAAACATGAAGTGAAAATATTGAAATCCATTGGTTTAATCGAGTCTGTCCTTGGTTGTTTTTAGAAATTGATGTTGATATGGCACCAAACTACATAACAAAAGAATGTTATAGCTGGCTTTTCAATGTTTATTATTGAATTACATTTGTTTTTAAGCAAGTATACATTTCTCTGCAATGATGTTGGCAGGGAAAGGAGGCAGTGGTAACTCAGAAACTCACTGACTTCTGGGGAAAAGTAACCTGGGCTTAAGAATAAAAATAATTTAATGTGGGTGGACTGGAGAATTGAGGATGACCTTAGTTGCATTCAGTAATAGTTCTGAATTTAGTTCAGTAGTTCCAGTGTGCTAATGACTATGTCCAGAGCAAATGAAATGCCTAAATTACCCATAGGGTCAGGCCTTTGGTCTTCCCTGGTGCAGCCTGTCTCCCTACTGTCTTCTCCACCAAGAGCAGGAACTGGATTGGCAGGACCCCAGCTGGATTGGCTGTGGTTGGAAATGGGGAACAGAGAGTGGGCCATGTTTGCATATTAGCATGATCAGTGAAGGTACATATAAGCTTTACATACAGTGCACTTTATGATAACATGTAAAGTGTCATCCATCGCTATTGGATGGGATGGGAAGACAAAACAGGAAAAGCAAAAGTGTCCCAGAATCCCATAAACTAGCCGGGAACACAGACTTGCTGTGCTCAATACTTGAGCAGATTCCAAAGCCTTTTAGATAATTCACTGTATTAAACATGGAAAAGATAGACACCTTTTCCTATGAAGAATTTAAGAGTACATATTACGATTATTCCTTATTTACTTGATGGACTTAAAATGGCCATCTGGAATTAGCCCAAAGAAAGTCATTAAAGAGATGTTGGTCCTACCAAGCTTTCCTACTGGTACTCCAGGTGCCCCGTACTCCTACAGGGTTTGCCCAGCTCCAGAAGGAGTTGCCTGTTCTTCCTCATACCTGGCAGCAGCTAGCCAAACTAACGTGTACATGTGTTACTGGGGAAGGTGGTGATAGTGGGATGCTGACGAGTCAATGTACTGCCCTCTCCTTTTGGCCAGCACATTGACACCTGGAGAAGATTCTCAGGAGCCAACACCCTCACCAGAATTTATTCTAATGGGGGTTATTTCTGGGACTGGGACTGAATGTCCTTTTCAGTCTTCAAATCACACCCCAAAGATAGCTGCACACTCTTTAATGCATAGGGGCCACCCCCTATGCAGCCAACCAATCACTCCAATGGTGGTAGATAACATGCATGTGTGTACATGTGTTTCTTGAGAATATACAACTAACTGACAAAGTTTTTATTCTGAAAATCCTACCTGTGAAATGATCCTATTGGCCAAGGTTATGGTGGGATTACCACTGCACATGGCGCTAGGGAGAGAACTTTCTGGGTTTCTCTCCGTATACATATGCAATGTTCTAGCTTTCTACATCATGGTCCTGCCGTGGGCAAGGTGTTTGGGAGAAAGGGGCTTCAGACGTGAGTAACTATTTCCTCCAGGAAAACAGGGCAGAAGAAACACCAAGCCCTGTTTTCCGGGACTTGTTCTTTGTCCCAACCAGTTCCTCCACTTAACATGCAGGGTCAGCGTCCTTTGGGGGACTTCAAGTATAAGATCAGGCCAGATGACACATTTACCTTCAGAGCTGTAGATATGTGGTCAGGAAAGCAGCCTCCTCTACTCTCTGTCCACAAGCACAGCAGCGCCCATTTCTCACTGTCAGGTAGGCTGTTATGGCCTTGAATGCCTTGTACCCTTTCCATGAAGCTTATGTCCATGGAATTCTGAAAGAAATGACTCTAAAAAATGGGTTGGTGAACTTTTCCATTAGGAGTACATCCTATGAATAAACTACTTAGGAAACTGCCAACTCTTCCTTAGGCTTATTTTATAAATTTCTGAAAAGAAACAGCTGTTTATATTCTTTGTCTGAAATGCCAGAGCAAACAGTCTTACGAAGAGAGTCTTCTATGGACAAGTAAATTGTACATGTCGGTTGGGGCAGCATTTTCTTGTATTTTTGCTAGTTCTCTGAGTTCTCAGATAAATTGCAGAACCCTGAAATTATGGGGAAAAATAAAATAACATAAATCAATTTTTCCCTGTAAGGTGAATTTAAAAATATCCACCATGACTTAAGCAAACCCGGCAAACACTCTGATTAAGTATTTAAAAGACTCATTATAATGCCATCTAAGAGATGCTGGAGGCCATTGTCCAGGCATAAAGAATAAGTTTCAGTAAATAAAATGATCTCTTTCTGAAATTATGGGTGTCATACAAATAGTATGTTCCTGTGTGCTAGGAAACTGGAAGTCTCCTCTTCCAGTTTGTCCTTGTTGACTTATCAGTTCTGACTGAAATATTCCTTACAAGGGCATCATGTAATAATGTTTTAATCATTTCCTTAAACAACATCAAAAAAGTTTCTTAAAGTGTGCAACTTCACCCATAAACAAAGCAATGATATGCCCTTTGAGGTATCCAATAAGCAAACATTTAAAATGTTAATGCGGTGAAATGTAGTGAAATAAGAATACTCACTAAATACTTGCATGTCTGTAAGTTGGTTCAATTTTTAAGTGAACAATCTGGAAAAATAAATATTATTAAAACATTTAATAAAGCAAATGTTCATGCCATATGCACTGCTTTATCATATAAGACTCTGTCTTAGAAGAAAAATCAGAGAATACAAAAATGAATATAAAACTATTTAATGGAGCATTATTTTCAACAATGAAGAAAAGGAAAGTATAATCCCCTGACTTGAAAATAATTGGAACCTCCTAGATTATAGTATGGAAGTTGATTAAAGCCATGATGATCAGGAATGCTTCTGAAAATAATAGGTTCCCAGGTTTATCCTCTACAGAATCTGATTCAGAATCTCCCTTCTTTCAACTCTTTCATCACTTCTGTCTCAGTGAGGCTCTTTAAGATTTCGGGAAATAATGACATATTATGGTCACTTCAGATGATGGGCACTGATTGTGAAGGAAGAAAAGCAGCACAGAAAACAGATCAGGGGACAAGAGTAGTTTCATTTTGTCCTCCATCAGATTCTCTCTGATTCTGTGTCCGTGTGACTGTCTTTTCTGAGTCGTAGGGATTACAAGACATGGGAGTCATTGGGATCCTCTGGGTTTAAGAATAAGAGCTATCCCAGCCAAGACATGGAATCCTTTCCTTCTCTCAGGACTCAGGGATGGGACTGCAGCATGTGCTTCAGACGTGACTGTTCCAGGCTTTTAGCAGCCTAATGTTCTGAGTTTATCAATAAAAAGATGTGCGACCCATTGTTTATCATTTTTATTTTGTTATTGAAGGGTATGACCATAAATATATGCTTTCGGGATCACATGAACATAGGTTAATGAGTTTTATAATCTTTTCAGTTGGAGGTTTTTCACAAGTTAGTGTCATAGTCTGATCCTAGCATTCAAGTTCTACAAGTACATAAGAAGTGCACAAATCCATGAGTATCCAGTTAGATGGATTTGTACAAAGTGAAGACACCCATGTAACCATTACTTTAAAAAAATAGAACTCTGCTAGAATCCCAGAGTCTCCTTTATGTGCCCTCTTAGTCATTACTCACCAAAAGCAACCACTATTCTGACTTCTACCACCATAATATATTGGTTTTGCATATTTTTTAACTTAATATAAATAGAGTCATACAATGTGCACTCTTTTTTGTTTGGCTTATTTTACTGTTTGTGAGATTCATTCATATTATGATGTGTAGCTGTGTTTTATTTTTGTTAGTTTATTATGCTAATACATCACAATTTCTCCATTTTACTTTTGATGAATGTTTGGGATATTTCCTACTTCAGGTTATTTTCAACTTTTGGAATAGTGTCATTATGAACTTTCTAAACATTCTTGTCATACACATGTTTACACATTTTTGTTGGGTATAATCCCAGAAGTGGAATTGCTGGATCACAGATTATACATATAACCATCTTTAGTAGATATGGTCTAACAATTTTTTAAGTAGTTTACCAATTCACATTTTCCCCAAAAGTGCGTGAGAGTTCCATTTGCCCCACATCCATGTTCCACATTTGGAATTCTCAGTTTCCAAACAATTTTTCCTTCTGGTGGGTATATACCGTGTTTCCCCCAAAATAAGACCTAGCTGGACAATCAGCTCTAATGCATCTTTTGGAGCAAAAATTAATAGAAGACCTGGTTAATATAATAATATAATATAATATAATATAATATAATATAATATAATATAATATAATGTAATATAATATAATATAATATAATGTAATACTGGGTCTTATGTAAGACCCGGACTTATATTTGGCCAGGTATGATATGATATGATATGATATGATATGATATGATGTGATGTGATGTGATGTGATGTGATGTGATGTGATATGATAAAGACCTGGTCTTATATTGTAGTAATATAAGACCGGGTTTTTAATTTTCGCTCCAAAAGACACAATAGAGCTGATTGTCCAGCTAGGTCTTATTTTCAGGGAAACATGGTATAGTATCACACTGTAGCTTTAATTTGTATTTCCCTGATCAATAATAAGGTTGCCTTATATGTTTATTTGCCACTTGGCTCTCCTTATGTTGTGAAGAACTTATTCAAGTCTTTTGTCCATTTTCTAGAAATTTGGGTTGTCCTTCCTTTTTTATAGATTTTTTTTATAGATTTTCATGAGGTTTTTATATATTCTGGATGATGAGTGGGTGGGAATATGCTAATTGGAAATATTTTCTCTCCACTCTTAGGGTGATGTCTTCAGATGAACAATAGTTCTTAATTTCAATGAGATCCAAATTATTAATATTTTCCTTTCTGTTCCTTTTAAGAAATCTATGCCTCTCCAAAATCAAGATACTCTTCTTTGTTATCTTGTAGTAGGTTTTTTAATTTTCCCATTTATACCAAAAATCAACTGGACTTGACTTATGTATATGGTGTGAGGTAGATGCCAAGATTCAATTTTTCCAAGTAGATAGACAGTTGATTTGATTTCTACTTACTCTTGGCTTATTTGCTTTGTGTCTTTTACTTTCCGCCTTCTCTACTTCTCAGTCACTCTCATATGTCCATTTTGAACTCGTTTCTCTCTGCCATACTTTTAAACTCCCTGAATGAGTTGGTTCTCTCTGCTTGGGTCTATTAGTTGCTGCTCCTGCACAAAACACCTATTTTGGGCAGATTTTTGCTACCAAGTGGGTAGTCTCCCCACAGTTGTGACAAATGAAACACAACAATGTAAGATGTTAACAATAGAGGAAGGTGGATGGTGAGTGGGTGGGAATTCTCTGTAATAGCTCTGCTACTTTTCTGTAATCTACAACTATTCTAAAATTAAAAGTTTGTTCAAAAAATTCTGGCTCTCTAAAAAAAGCATTCGGGTATAAGTGTGTTCTTGATTTCTGTACTTGTTCCTCAGTTAAATGCCTTGAAGTTGAATTTGGGTATATATCTATTTTTAAGGTTTGCTTTCTTCCCCAATGAATGCTCATTCACAAAAAGCAAGTAAATAACAAGTGTTTGACTCCCCCATACAGCATCTAGGAAGTGATGATTAAGTGTTAATATATGGTACAGACTTAAACCACTCTTACTCATTGGGGACAGCGTTCCTGCTGTACTGTATAATCTATCGTGGTATCCATTCAGCAGCCATGATAAAGGAACCTTGTGGAGTTGATAATAGCAACCAGCAGACAGGCTGGCTTCTTTTAACAGTTATCCTGAGTTAGAGGTTTATTTCAACCATGGCCTGCTGTTTTGTTACCAAAATATAATTCTATCCAGATAGTCTGAATAATGCTTAGGTTCCTGACACAGCTGTTTTCTCCAATAGATAATGAGGGTGAGGGTGTCATTCTGCAATTTAGTGTATCAAGTTCTTATATTGTGGTAGACCCTGGCCTGTATCTTAAGTGTCCAATCACAGAAAATACCAAGGCCAACATACAAACTCCCCGAGGATGACCACGTTATAATGCTATTTTATTCCCTAAGTGCCTAGAATGTACCGTGTCATAAAAACACTCTGTGGGGAGGCATCCATGATATAGGGTTGACTGCACCAAGAAGTGGGAAAAGCAAGGGCTTTGGATTGGATAGATCTGGATTTTAGTCCTAAGCTCTTACATTTATTCGACCCTAGGCAAGTTGTTTACACCCTCTGAGTCTCAGTTTTCTTATCTGGGAATGGAGATACTAGTATCACCCTGGGAGTACTTTTGTCTGGATTAGAGAATGGATGTGCGTTCTCCATTAGAGAATGGCGGTACATCACAACCTTTCAGGAAGTGGCGTCTTAAGATTACTTCCTGATAGACAAAGAGCTGTGTTAGGGGTTTACACAGGTGACTAAACATAACTTAAAAACAACAACAGTGTCTTCTTTAGGAGTTCCCAATTTAGGTGGCAAACACAGTGGGGCATAAGAATTATGACCATTCAGTGAACTCAGTGGAGAAAGCAACAGGCTTTGAGTGGCTTTAGAATGCCACTTTGAATTGGGTTACTGTCATTACAGTGGTTATATCAGAGGGGGAAATATGGTAACACGTGATTACCCATTAATTGTTGAACATGGATTTAGTTGTTTAAGCAAACAGCTGCCACCATAGACTCATAACCCTGAGACAATGGGCTCAAGATAGGTGTCCAGTCTAAAGATATGTCTGAGCTACACCCCAAAAGATGTGTCCCTGAGAGGACACTGTGCCTTGCTGCTGTTTCTCAGTCAAGGAAAGGGAGGAAGATGAGGAGAAGGGTGTGTGTGTGTGTGTGTGTGTGTGTGTGTGTGTAGTATGCGTGCCCAGCCCGTGATATTTTCATTTTTAGTTCCTTCAACAAATACATATCAGGCTTCTCCCGTAACCCCTGGCACTGACTTAGACAATGGGTATTCACCTGCAATCAGTGCATACATCAGGTCAGTCAATGTCCAAGCTTATGTTAATAAATAAACAGACAGTAAGGTGTGCTATGAAAATTGCCTACACTAAACTGCCGGGCTTAAAGATTTTCTGGTATGTTGCCCTCACCACATAACTGAAAGGATACTGAATGAATATTGACTTTCTCCCAGTCATGAATCTAGAATGAATGGGCTTGCATAATGGCACCCACTGAAAAGATTGCTTGAATCCCTGAATGAATAGGGCTTCCCCTGAGGCTGTGGAATTTGATGGAAACTGCAACGGACCTAGAGTCCAAAAGGATATTTACCATGCTGCCCATTTGCCATATTAGAGCCAGGTTTCCAAAGAGGAAAGCACCAGGAATGAATGAATAAATCATTCAGATTACCTTCTCTCAGCACTCTGCTCTTCTCTCTCGTGCCCTCTTTCCTCCTGATCCACAATCACCTTTGCTTAAATTGCTTAGAAAAAGTACCTAACTTTTCCTTTTCCTTTGACTACAAAAATGTGGTTCATCAGGCTTAACCAGTTTCTAGAATAATTTCTTCCATCTGTTCACTCAATAAGTACTGGTGGATCAGGCTCAACTATCCTGCATCATACCTCAATGTTTGGGGCAACTGCACTGGGCAAAACTCCAAGGTTATAATTACATTTCAGTAAATAATGTTTTTTAATATGGAAAATAAGTATCAGTTTATAAAAGTTAGATCTGATAAATTATTAGCTACTAGTTATAGGAAATCACCAAAAGTTGTGTTGCAGTAGTATTTTCACACACACCTATACACACACTAGAATGCAGAAACAATGTGTGTTTTCTTGTTATATTACTTTGATCCTTTAGAATATCAACTAACATTCTATAGAAATTTTATGGTATGGATTGTCTTAAACATTTAATAAACCATGGTTAAGCATGTTGGATATGCACAAACAATTGTTAGAGGGCAAAGATCTCGTTTCTAGTCTTTAAGCAAACTCACCCTCAGTTCCCACCTCATGATTAATAAGTTCCTTTATAACCATAAAATTCTGTTCTTTCTAACACATGGTGACCTGGTAAAAACCAAGTTGAGTTAAATAAAATAATGAAATAAAATAAAATAAAATGTAACAGAGTTCTTCAAACAAAACCATAGGAAAAAAGAAGAAAATCATATTACTATTAATCAATTTAAAAAGTTTAATATAGATCAACAATTTCAGAAAATGTACTTATGATTCTCCCATATTTTTTCTTAAATATATTGCTATATTTTGCAATTATTACAGCTAACATTGCATAGTACTAGTCAGTAGAGCCATATTACATTTGTGATGGGAATAATTATTCTAAACTATTAATTTGCCAAGATGCAACACAACTTTTTAAAAGGTGTAAAGAAGTTTATTTAACAAGAACAAACTCCAGGCAATGAATGAGTATGCACACATAAAAACTAAGATCAATTGTTTTTCCCATTATATAACATTTCGCTGGTTTCAGTTCAAATGCTTAATGTTATTATGAGTCACCAAAGCAAATATTGTTTTATTGCAATATCTGCATAATAACACTCTTAATTATCTACATTCCAATGACTTTTAAATTGTTGGTTTACCTCCAACATTTTCCAGTCTCTTTTGCTTTTAACTTTTTAAATTCTCATAAAGCATAAAATTTCTCCAGGAAATATATAAGCAACAGTTTACATTTTAAAAATCAGCTAGGTGATGTGGATAAATGTATATTAATTTCTTATATATTATAACCATTTTAACTCCATAATCCAATGATATTGCTAGAAGTGGGTAGCTATAACATGTATATCTGCCTGTGTAGTAAGTGTGTATAAAACATAGAGACCCATCAGATATTTTAAACCACTCCACTCTTTTAAGTAAATTTATAAATTTAAATTTATAATATCAACTAGTAATTTTTCCTTCAAAGTACTTCAAGTCCCAGCAGATCTTGCTAAAATCAGTGTGACCGTGTTCAAAAAGCTCTTTGGCACAAGAAAATGGCTAACTGTTCTCTATTTCTGAGCACCATAAAATAGGAAAAAATGCACTTGAGATTTAGATTTTAAGAAATAGAAAAAGAATATCTCAGGAGTGCCAGGAATGCATTAACTAATGTCTATTTATTTTAATGTAATGGCAAGAGCAACAAGGACAAGACACTGGACATAATTTTGTTGTATATTTCTATGTGTTGGTGAGAGAGGAATTTGGAACATGGTAGGAAGTAGGGGAGGGTATGCAGGGTAGGACACATGGGGAAGAAAGTTCTACAGGATGTGAGCCTGATGCCAAAGAGGTACATTTCTCATTTTGATAACTGAAAACGCATTTCAGTTGCTTTTGCCCTTCAGTGAATGACAAGGGTAATTGGTAGAGCCCTTGGGAAGCCCAGCTTATTCTGGAGGCTTCTTCCTGGCAAGCTGGGCAACAAGGACAGCTAGGCAGGGGAGATCTCCATCTGTCCTATCTGTGAGGTTCAGTGAAAAGGAGGCCAGCAGAGGCTGCTGGAGGAAGTAAAGTCCTGCTTCACTTGGGCCAGACCTTGCATAAAATCAGGGTATAGGAGGGTCCATTTAGTCTGTTCTCTTCTTGTGGATCTCAAATATATGTAAATGACCACACTTTAAAAAAATCATATCTGAAAAAATAAGCTGGGCTTTCTTCTGTTTCTGCCCCAGCTAATTATACCGGCCCTGCCTCCCCAGACTTGCTTCCTTTACAACTTTCTCAGAGCTGTTGGTCACAGCTGTTTTTTCGGAGCACACTTGTTTGCATATCGGTTTCCCTGCATCACAGTGAGACCCTTGAGGACAAAAAGGGGTCTTCCTATTGTAAATAAACTTTTTCTAGAGACGTGTGTGTGTGTGTGTGTGTGTGTGTGTGTGTGTACGTACATACACACATATAAAATGAAGTCACTGGAACTCTACAAACATCAATTTTTCTTCCGTGGGTTAGTGATGCTGCTGATGGTAATACATATTTATTACTCTCCATGAACCAGGCACTGGGGTGAGCATTTTATAAATATTATCTCATTTGTCTCAATCCTATGAGACACAGTACTGTTATTGTTCTTATTTTAGAAAGAAGAGCAAGGCTAGTAGAGGTTAGGGAATTTCCCAAGGCCACACTCATGCGAAGTGTCAGAGCTGAGATTCAGTTAAGCCAGATGGGAGCCTTCCTTCTACTTCTGTGTAATTTCACGTGTTCCCCACAGTGGCCTCCAAATCCAATATTATGACCCTCTGGGATATGACTACCTCATTGGATCATCAAATTGATGACTTCCTCTGAGGGTGTTAGAAAGGTAAGAGCAAATGCCCAAGCCTTCTTTAGAAGGCATTTTAGGAGGGACACCAGAGAGGGGAAGTCAGCCTCACTCCTTCCCACGAACCTTCTCAGATCAGCAACATGTTTGTATGTATACATATGTGTACACATTTGTATCTTGTCTTGTTTCCAAAGGCATCCTAAGCAACTTAAGGATTTTCCAACTGTTGACTGGCCAAATAATTCTCCAGGTAATCCACCCGAATAATGTTTTTTTCCGGAAGAGAAAAAGAAACAAAGCCACCAAGGAGTGTGCGTACACACACTTGCGGGCTGGTGTCCCAAACGGCCACCCACGTGGAAAAAGTCCCAAGACCAACATGGCTTCCCCCTTTATTCACATCCCTCCCCCGGAAGGTACCACAAAGTTTAATAGGTTGTCAGGACTAGACAGTTAACAAGGGGCCCTGATCCATCCATTGTCCTCTCAACAATATGGTTAAGCATCTTAAGATACCAGTTCACTTTTATCACAACAATACAATAAAATAAACAAAAATGTATTTAGATGGGAAATAAAAAAAACTAAGAGCTAGGAATGAGGCTAACATCAAAACATTTAAAAATTCTGTACACTTGCTAATTAATGTAGGCCCTAAATTTGGCTCTTTTTTTAAAATAAATTTTATTGGGGAATATTGGGAGACAGTGTGTTTCCCCAGGGCCCAGCAGCTCCAAGTCGTTGTTCTTCAATCTAGTTGTGGAGGGCGCAGCTCACTGGCCCATGTGGGAATCGAACCAGCAACCCTGTTGTTCAGAGCGCTTGCTCTAAACAACTGAGCCACCCAGCCGCCCCTGGCTCTAACTTTTTAAGTTTCAAAGTAACATGGGAAGCCTGACAAGTTACATGATTTACATTGTCCATAGTAAAAACCAACCAACCATTTCTGATACTAAGACAAGGGGAAAAAATTCTACCCAGGAAAACAGGAAAGCTGTTTTCTGTGCAGTGTAGTGGACAATATCTTCACAGCAGACTCAGCATGAGTCTCATCATTAGGATCTTCCTTTTAATAAAAGGCTATTTTCTACTGTTCACAGTTCTGCCGGGAAAGTGCCCACTGACAGCACCAAGATTCTTGTTAGAAAGCAAGAAATTGAATCTGCTCTAATGTCTAAAACACAAACAATTGAGCTTCACATTTCTGCTCCCTGAAGACTGATCCTGCATATAATTTACCCCGATGCCTGGGCCACTGAGGTCATGGGCTTCACCACTCCTCCCACCTATAGGGGCTCCTCAAGGCTCTGGGGTCCTGAAATATGCCCCTTCCCTTCTAGCAGTGGTCTTGCAATTGGGGTGGCTGACTGACCAAAGAAGAGTAGTCCATTCCGTGACTGTTGTCTTCTTGCCCCCACCAATAACCAAAAGAGAACTGGGAGCAAAGCAGTTTACTGGCATAATGTACCAGTGTCACTACAGACAAGCCCGCAAGACTTCAATTTATTTTACTTTCCTATCTTCAGAATGATAGGGTGTCCTGCTCTGCTGTGTGTTCTTTTGAAATGTGACCTATAGTTTGGTCACATTGTCTCATCTTCCTAAATTCATTTTCACTCAAGCTTTTGAATGGTATACAGTGGGCTTAGACTTAGATTACTGGGGTCCAATTCCGTGTAGTGCCACTTCCTTTGTCCCTCTGAGAAATATGGTGGCCTTAACTCCTTACTCTCAGATTTAATATTCACAGGTATTGATGTAATGTGGGTAGAAACAACCTGCAGGACGCCTGGCACAACGTGGGAGCTCAGTAAATATTTTGGAAAGAACAACTTGGAGAATGCGTATTTATTCTCTTACCCCTACATAGTTGCAAGCACCCAACATAGCATATACCTAGGATGGATGCTGTTTCATTTTGGGATATTTGGTAGCAAGTTCAGGCTTCCGACATACCTGATGAGAGTTCTCAGGGCAAAGGGCATGAAAATCATTTGCCATAAAATACTATCTAAGAATAGAATCTGAGTGCATTTGCCTTTCTTTGTGGTGTGATTTTTGAACCTAACTATATTGAATTGTGATGTCAAGAGGAAAAACAGTTTCACAATTAAAATTATAGTTCAAGTGGCTACTATTAAGTTATTAACTTTTATATTTTAAAATTATAGAATAAATATAGCGTCGAAACTACCTCGACCACAGCACTGTACTTCAAAGGCAAATCTATGGGAAAGACCACACTGAGGATCATTTTTATTAGTTTTATATACCCCAAACTTTTATAAACATATTTAATAATATAACTTACAAGCCGAAACCAAACAACTAAACATGCTATAAAAACAGCTCCCTTTCCCTGGAAACCTCTATAACATTTTGTATATACAAGGATAAGCTTCATCTTAAAAATAAGTGTAAATTATTAATCCCCCAAAGTTGATATTTTTCACTTACATTCATGTAACAAGTATATTGATATTTATTTTTCTTGGGTGGAAACTGACTCAGCTTTTAACCTTAGAAAACTTCATACTTGAATAAACACAAACTAGGTTAAACCTGAAGTTTTTTATTCTTTTATTAGAATCTTTGTAACTACAAAATATAGGGCTGCCATTACCTTTTTGGTAAATCAAGTATTTTGAATCATATTTTTCTGATTGAAAATGTTGCATATATTCTTTATAAAAAGTTTAGAAAATGTGGAGAAGAATTTTCTAAGAATAACTCATTAACTGAGGTGATGAGAAGTACTCAGGTTTTGGATATATTCTTTTAAAATGTAATAGTTTGTTGAAGTTTATAAGGTTGTTTTTTTCTGTTTGTTTGGTTTTTTTGCTTTTCCATGAATGTCCCTGGCTTGGACATTGCAAATACCTGGCTGCTAACATTATTTTTTAATGTTTTGTTTACTTGTCTCTTTAAGAATATCTATGTACTTCTCTTGGCTAATTTTATTTTCTGAACTTTAAATAGCTTTGTATTGTTTTCATATTCTTTACCAAACTAGCATTTCTTTTATCAGTTGATGCTTTATTGATGACTCTTTCTTGCTATTCCTCTGAATTTTTCAGCATTTCATGGAAATATGACATATACAATATAATTTTAGTTGTCATGGAAGTTCAGTAATGGTCATAGAACAGATGTTAATAGTTAATGAACATTTACCAGATACCTGATACCATGCATTGTTACAATGTCATTTAATATTCCCAACAGTTCTTTGAGGGTGGGTATAAAACTATTATTCCAATATTGTACATAGGAAAACTGAAGCTCTGAGAAATTAAGTAACTTACCCATACATTTTTTGGATATATTCTGAAGGTAGAAACCATAGAACTTCGTAAAGGATTTGATGTGGGATGTAACAAAAAGGGGGAGTCAGGTGATTCCTGATTTTTGGTGTAACTAGAAGAATGAGTTGCTGTAATTTGGGTGAACAAATTACATCAAAATAGGAAGAAAGATATTGAATTGGAGGCATATTTGAAAAACCTTAAAAATTGAAGGAGACACTAGAAACCTATATAATTTTATTAACCAATGTCACCCCAGTAAATTTAATTTTAAAAATGAGGGAGGCAATTGTCCCTCTGTGACTGAATCAAATTAATAATGTCTAAATATCTTGTCCTCAGTGACTTGGAGACTTGAATAGGACAGAATAAATGGTGCAACAAAACACTTGGTCATTCTAAACAAACCCTGCCAATGGTTGGAAGTTGTATACAGGAAATATTGCAATGTAGCCAGAAGTGTTTCCTTTAAATTAAAGGATAATAAGATTGGTATCTATTCTATGCACTAAGATACCATCTCCATTGCTAACAGTTAGTAATATCTTTCATCTTGATTTGGAGAGATACAGATGATTGACAATTGCAATGATTCCATGTGAAGATTCCATTCCTTTAAAGGAAAAAATTATGTATTTCTTTTATCAGTAAAATGAAGAGAAAATAAAGATCTAGCAAGCCCCTAAGTCAGAAGATGTCTGACATTTTCCCAAGGAGGTAGGCTCCATCTCTGTGTTCATCTGGTAAGCCCATTCTCAGAGCCAACTTATTAATCAAGTGCCTTGTATCTGTTAGCCTACTCTCCCTTCCATTTCTGTGTAATTATGTTTCTTTAATGTTTTACGTTGTATGACTTTACCTTGTAAATAGTTCTATAATAAATGCTATAATTAGTTTAATAGCACTTTGACTACATTATATTTAAGGGTGTGCCCTCCTGCATCTTTTGGCGCCATGCCAAGGTGCCTCTGTGTAGAAGTAAACTTGTCAGATCCCCCCCCACCAGCTTAATTGAAGGATGGGAGGGTGAAGGAGTTTCACCTTAGAATACAACTCAAAATGCTTATTACACATCTAGTATTTCTCTTTACAATGTACCACCAACTATGGTATCTTCCGTAACCAGGTTCCCAGGTTACGGAAGGCAAACCAAGGAGTCCCTGGCAGGGCAAGGCCCATGTTGCCATATTCTCATTGGAGACCGAGAGAAGGGGCCCAATGGGAAGTTTGGGGCTCCCACAAATGAAGCTCCAGGGCATCCTCTCTCCCCTCCAAGCTTGGGAAATGGGGCCTCCAGTTTTGTTGTGGCTTTCAGGTCCCTAGAATAAATGATTTCCATTGCCATCCCTGGCAGGAGAGGTCTGTGACACTGCTGGGGAAATGGGGTCCTCAGAGGAGTTAAGTTTATTTTAGTACTGCTCTCTAAAAACTTCATTGCAACGCTGCAGAGGTTCACAGATACCATGGTGGTAGAGCAATTTTCCCTTTGGGGCATGTTCTAGAAGGATTTGCTGGAAGGAAATCCTCATGAATGTCCAAGTTCAATAGATTTGCCAGCCATTACTCAGGTTTATCTCTCACACCAGTCAGCCCATCATTACCTCTGAGTCTGCCCCGTGATAAAATCTATTTGGTTGGTGATATGTTTTCACCTAAGGAGATATTCTGATTTAAGCACACATCTTCCTGTAAATCATCATATCTTCATTTTTATGGTTTCCGTGGTGCCCTATTTACAGTCTAAACTTTGAAAAAATTTCACACATTTAAGAATGGGCTGTCTAGTATGTAAAATCTATTTGGCATAAATGCCACTCATGGAAGAGGTGAGACTGTCCCTATGGCTTCATTTGATCAAAACCGAAAAATAAGTCTTCTGAGGTCAGTCTTTGCTGTTGGAGGCCTTAAACTTTTAAGATTTCACTTTGGTAATCTTTCGGCTATGATAGGAGGAGAGGTGGGGTAGACTTCTGCACGAGAAACAAATACTTCGAAAACCGAAGTCTACCTAATGACTCATTTGTTAATCATCCACTCATTTATATATACATGTATTCATCCGACAAATATTTATTGAACATCCACAGTGCCAGAACCAGGGAGATTAGCAGACCCCTGGCCCACCCCTCCTTGTCCTCAGAGGACTTCCACTGTAGTAAAATGGAGTCACATGATCTCATCAACTTTTGGCAGTTATAATAGAGAAATCACATTTATTTGCTAGCAAGCAGGAAACATTTTTCAGTGAACAAAATGTGTTTTTGCTTCCTGCAGCTTCTCCTTTCTGAACTCTTGAATCTTTTCTGGACTAATATAGGTCCTGATATCTGTGGAAGTTGTATGGTCATTAAACAAAATTGGTCAAAATCACAGCTTTGGTTACAAAGATGGTATTGATAAAAATATTACCATACAATTATTAAAACAAGAACCATAAAAGCTAGCTCTCTGGCATTCGATTTTCCTCATACATATCACAGCTTGAAATAAATTGTTAAAAGTTAACAGTTGAAAAATTAGTAAAATACAATTTAAATAAAATTCTTCAAAAATCTTGTGCTACATGCTCTTGGGTGATAGTACCCGAGAAGAACAGTGTACACCTGTAGAGACTTTACAGGACATAATAATGCAATAAGCTACATTGGCAAAACTAATCAATTAAAGTTGTAAAATGTGCCCACCGGAAGTTAGACCCAGGATTCTTTGAGAATTCATTCTGTACAAAAATAGATGCAGTTAGTGAAGTTGAAGTTCAGAGTTCCCATGACAGAATTTTGGATGGATTGCCTATAGACTTGTGGTTTGTGCACTGAGGCTCTTTCTAGTTTAAAAGAGCCTGTTCTTCTCATAAACTACCTGAAATATGGGGGAGGGTGATAGTTACAATTTTAATATAATATTTTAGTACAAAATAATCATTGTTATTGTAAAAGTATAATATAGACAAGTAAACAATGAAAAAAACCTAAAGTTTCCTACCCCTACTGCACATCTCTCTCTCCAACGCATTATAACCACTGTTAGCCATTCGTGTTCTTCCAGAACTTATTCAATACAAGAAAAATACGATAATAAAACTTACAATATCTAAGGATATAACACAAAAAGCAAATCTTCCACCTCCTTTGCATTTTGGTCCCATTAGCCAAAGGTAAATACTTTTAACTACTTTTTTATTTTTTTCTGGTGGTTACCTCCATATATCTGGATGTGTTTGCTTTACGTGTCTTTCTGGACTTGTCAACTTTGAGCTGTATCAAACAACTACGAAAAAAGAGCTCACCTGAATTACTTTCTCTTCTCTCTCACCACTCCCTTTCCAACTCAAATTTATTTTCAGTTTTATTGGTTAATTTTATCTATTAAAAGAACATACTTCATTCTCTCTCTCTTTTTTTTTTGATCCCTCTAGCTTTAGACAGTATGTCTTGACCACCTACCAGGTGATTTGAGGAAATTAGAGACCATACCTGTCCCTTCTTTACCTACAATGCTTCTCTACCTACAATGTTCACGACTTTTATATTCTGTTCTTTAACTATAATTAAATCTGGGCTTTTCTATAAGTTTATTTTAAAAATTCAAAACCAACAACGGACATTATCATCTAACTTTCTATTGAATTTTCAGTTGTCATAATTTATGACTCTTTCTTGTTCTTTGAGTTCTTCTTTTTTCATAGCAGCCTAATTTTTTTAATGGATGCAATATCTTTTCACAACTGTAAAACAGAATTCCTGAAGCATCACTTAGGTTCACTGAATAAGCTCTGAGGTTGGTCATTCTCTCTTTCTATCTTGTTCCTTCTTTCTGGTGCCATTGTTTATCACTGAGTGTCTGGTGGTCCTTTGTGTATCTGTGCAGATGCTACTCTCTGTCCAACAAAATCTGCTTTTCTTCTTGGTTCATGGCTAGGCTTTATTTCCCAGATATGCTTGTAGGTAAGTATGCTACCCACAATAATGAGACTCTTTCAGATGGGTGCTTTTAAGAGCATGCGAATGACTCCTCCACGATCTCTTTCCCTCTTTCTCCAGGCTGAAGTGACATTGGACACCATGGGTTGATGATAGTTGAGTTGCCCTCCCAGAGTGATTCATGAAAAGAGCCATCCCCTGACAGGATGGCTGCTAGATAGTGAAAAACTTTTGTTTCTTAAGCCACTGAATAAATGTTAGGCATCTTGTTATTCCACCCTCACTCACACAGTAGCCTAATAGAAAAAACTTGTGTGGATTGGGTGGCTTCTAGATGTGAATTGTCCTGTTTTCCCTCCAACCCTTATCCCAAAGAGAAAGGGCTGACTGGAAGGAATGTGTGTGCCTGTAGGGCATGTCGCTTGGCAGGTTCTGTTTCGGGTATCTTGGCAGGGAGCTGGTAAAACATCTCTTTTTATTATGCCAAAATAAAGAGGTCTTATCTCTGGGCACTCACAGCCACTTTCAGCTCCCTAGATCTCCCTAAGCAACATTTTTTTTAGAGAGCAACCATCTGATTTTAATTTGAGACTAACGGCCCTCCCCACTTGGGGTGGGTGGGGGTGGAGGAGAAAGGGTGCATTTGTCTAAGTGTTCCAGAAATGTTCTTTCAATAAACCACTTCATTTGTGCCATTTGTCACTCGTTCCTGATCTCTTTCCACCCCTATGCTTGGAGCCTCTCTCTGGCTCACCTACCGAGAATGCCTCCCACACGCACTGCCCCTTCAGGAACTTGCTACTTGTCCCACTCCACTCCAAGATATCACTCAGTATGAGTCCTTCTCCTTCCCATTTTCCAGAAATTCATCAGTCTCCTGGGTCTGCTGATGTTTCTTCTTTTCCTTTCTCTCAAGTTCAATTATTCCCTTTTGTTTTTCCTTGTTGTCATCACAATGGTATTTTGGGAGAAAGGAGAATAAATATATTTATTTGCCATCTTGTATACAGAAGCTAGAACTCATTTTTAGAAGTACAGAGACTTTATGGGGAGAGCGAATTTGAGTCTCATTCTTCTAACTGAGGTCTTGGAAATTACTATTTAAGGAGTAAGTTGTTCTGTAATCATGCCCATTAAAAAGTAATAGTAACCCAAATGCCCCATGCTTCGTTGGCCTGTATTACAAATACAGTCCTCTCAACATGAATATCCAACTTCCCAAAACTCTAATCCCTTACCTGCATATGTGGGAACCCCAATTCCTTGGGATTCACCCTTTTCCAAACCTTTCTGCTAATTGGCAAGCGGCGTTTTACATGTTTTCTTGAATCAATATAGTTGTTTTTTGCCATGCCCGGGCTCTGCTACTGCTGGCCCTGACCAAAAACACCACTGCTTCCTCAGGGTTACTAGAGCTGGAATTCAGGCCCCCCTGGCTGACCTCAGTGTATTCATCAGGAAAAGGATGAATTTGGACTAGATCAATGGTTGTCATTTTTTAAGCTGCAAAACCCTTTCTTCAAACAAAATCTTAAGTGTAAGTACAAAGTTCAAAGTCTATAAAAGCACAGTGGTCAGGGTGAAATAGGAATGGGAGTCCTGGAGGTTGCCTGCTCCCACCCCTGCCTTGACATTGCAGGAGCCCCTGTGGTACTCCTAGGGACCCCTTGTGTTCTATGGGACACAATTTGAAAAACCACTGCTTAAGAATATCTTTAAGGTCCCTTTGAGTCTAATATTCCATGATCTCAAGTAATAGCGGGAAAAATATTTTTTTTCCTCTGGAGAGCAAGTGTCACATTGGATTTCATGCTGAAATGCCCTAGGGTTCCATTAGAGCTTATCTAACTAAGGTGCTCAGAACTGCACACAGAACTACAGAGGAGAAATACGGTAGTGTGATTCCAAGCCTACGTATGGCCTAAGTCAGAAAGCCTGGGTGCAAGTTCCAACTTCGCCACCTATGAATTCTGTATATTAGTTTGCTGTAACAAAGTACCACAACTGGGTGGCTTAAGCAACAGAAAATTATTGTCTCACAGTTCTGGAGGCTAAAAATCCAAGATCAAGGTGTCTGCAATGGTGGTTTCGTCTGAGGGTTGCGAGGAAAAATTTATTCCATGACTCTCCATTAGCTTCTGGTGATTTACTGGCAATCTTTGTTGTTCATTGACTTGAAGGAGCATCACCCTAATCTCTGCCTTCATCTTCACATGGTCTTGTGTGTGTGTGTGTGTATGTCTATGTCCAAATTTCCCCATTTTATAATGACCCAGTCAGATTGGAGTGGAGGCCTACTCTACTCCAGTTTGACCTCATTTTAACTAATTACATCTGCAAAGACCCACCCAGTTTCCAAATAAGTTCACATTTTAAGGTTCTTGAGAGTTAGAATGTCAACTATGAATCAAGGGACTATGGCAGAGTCTATAACAGTCTATTATCTTGGACAAATTATTTTACCTCTCTATGCCTTAATGTCTAATACCTATGACTTACGGTTGTTGTGAGATAATAGGCAAATAAAGTGCTTAGCATAGCAAGCGTTCAATAAATGTTAGCTCTCATCGTGAACCCGTTTTTATTTCATTTTCAGTACTTCCTTTGAAAGAGTTCCACTTGTTATTTTTTTATTGCAGTAGTATATGGGGTCTGACTCTGGGGAACCATTTATAGCAACTTCCTGGACCTCAGATAATTTCTTAGATAATCATTACCTTGCAGTTGCATGAAAACACACTACTGTTTTGTTGTCTCATTATCCAGATTCAAAAAAGGATATTTGTATTCTGTTCCCAGTAGAGCTTTGAATGGGTAGCTGAGTGAAAATAGTAACTAGAAAACTACTCAGTATTTGTCTAAAACCTACGCATACAGCACTAAGTAGGAGAGCACCAAGTCCCTCTCCTGCAGCCTTGTGAGTTTTCTGGAATTTCTGGGTTGGTTGGCTTGTCTGTCTCACTACGTTATGTCTTGTTTTGCTATCATTCACATTTTTCTCTTTCTATATCCATACCATGTGCTAGCATGCAGCAGTATGTAACCCAGGTCAGCTCTCAGAATGTACGTGATTCTTTTGGCTGCCTCGATGGACAGTCCTCATACATATATGCTGTCAGTCTGTGTGTGACAGCCTCACTTTTTTGTGATGACCCACCTCTTTTTCAGAGGATAAGTATATTTGAACATACATCCAGAATTCTGATATCTAATGTAAAGAAAGGCATGCCAGTGTTCGTCCTAAACCTAATCCGAGACGTCTTCCTTGCTGACGGGGAGGAAGGCAGCGTAAGTAGGCACAGCTATTTGACAAATAGGTTTCTGATTCCACAACACTCATCTCCAGGCTTTTATAAATCAGTCTGACGTGGGGTTTGTTGCCTGTGTGTGTATTTGTCATTTCTGCCAGAAGGGCAAAGATGCGTCAGGCAGGCATTATTTCTTCTGTATCTGGAAAGAAGTGAATGAACCCTTTTAAAATAACCTAATGTCAAAATTTCTTGCTCTGGGTGATGGCTGCCAATGTGATATACAGGGTAGCAGATCCTTTTTAAGAACAAGGGGATAAATTAAAATTTTAAATTAAGATGATAATATGTTTTGGGGACAATTCTCTTAAAACATGAAGAGGCTATGCCTCCATTTTATTTGAGTTTTTCTACATGCAGGAAGATTCAGAGATTTAAAATAGAGTTAGTTTTGTGCTCGTGTTTGTGGCAAAAATTAAATGTGATGTCTTCCTTTTAAACTTGCTTTTTTTCTCAGTTTTAATGAGATATAATTGACATATAATATTTTTCTTTTGGAATAAATCACACATTATTGAAAATAAACATAAAAGGATAATAGTTCAAATGGAAATCAAATCCATGCAAGCAGAGAGGCCCCTGGGAATATATTTAATTACATACAGCATAGATGCAGGACAAAGGGAAACAAATCACAAGAGAAAAGATTTGACTTTAAACTTCTCTGAGGGGGTTGGACGGAATGAGAATAACAAATTGTAATAAAAAATTTTAAAACCATACACCTCATTCAAAATGTTTGCAAATTATTGTTCTAATAATACGTATTCTTTAAGATAGCAGAAAAAGATAACCTTCAGGGAATTACAGCTCTCTTCCAAATGTCTGCTTCTCTAGACTTATTTATTCTCTGGTCAGTATGGACAATACAAAGAAACATCTAAATCCTACAGAAAGTCATAGCTTTGGGAATCTTATTGACACTTTAATATCTGTTTGGAGCCAAGAGAAAGGAAAGGCCAGATTTCTAGAGGTAGCTGAGTTGTGTGACCTCAATACATAATCAATGAATAGAATTAATATGTGATTTGCTCTTTCGTACAAACTTATAGCCTTTCCTCTCCTGAGTTGTGAAGGCAATATCAAATTGAACACCAGACATTACAGACAGTACAGAATCCATGGGTGTGATAACACAATGCACGTCTCCCAAATAACTAACACGTGTGACTATTTATATCCACAACATGAAAACCTTTCCACCTGGCACATGTAGGACATCCTGAGGTCAACTAGCCATCAATGGATAACACCAAATGCAAGGACTTTAGCCACAGAGCCTACTGTTTTGCCAGATGTTGTCTCCATATTCACTGTTGCCATTATAGATAATGTTCCCCCCCTTCAAAACCTTTTATGTAAAAAACATACAATATCCTCTGTAACCTTCAACCACACTGTGCTTACTGAACTATAAAGCCTTCTCTTTCTTTCTGAATAGAAACGCCTTCTGCCCAGACCTTGTGCAGCTAGGGATTTGAGCGCAATAGACAATTTCAAAGACTGATCTTTCTACTTAACAATTGGTGCATTAGGCTAAAATGTTCACACAAATGCAATAGCAACAGAAGCGGTTTGCAATGGAATGACAAGGTCCTTCTTTTACCTGGATCTGGAGAATGATGAATGAGCATTAGCAGAATATTCTTCTGGCCCTAAGGTTTACCTTGATCTTCTCACAAAATGCAAATTGAAATTATACCCACATTTCTATGGTATTTATTACCATGGTCATGATGTGAGGGCTTTTTCAATATGAATAGTGTAAAAGGGGAAACATATTACTGCAAAGAGACATTATTGTGCTGGGAATGTATAAACAGATGAGAAGAATGGAGCGACATGCTCATAATAGAAACTGAAAGCTCCTCATTTTGTCCCGATTGTCTACCCTTCCTTTTTAAACAACCTTCTTTTTTTCTAGCTATCAATACAAAGTTCTTTTTGGTAAAATGAAGTGCATTCATGCTGCCTGAAAGAAGCTTTTAAAGTTGATCTGTGCCCACACAAAGGAGAGGCAATGCTGGGTCGGACTAGTGGAGGAGGCAAACTTGGTGAATGTTCGTTCCTCATGGTTCGACTCGCTGCCCTCCATATCATTTTGTAAAGAATCAGATAAACTTCCCTCATGATAAACAACTGAAATAATTTTTCTTAGCTGTCAGCTCCTTTTCTCCCTTTCCCAGCCTGTTCTTACACTCTTCCCTGCTTGTAAAAGCAACCGAGTGCAGCTCTTTGGTCTGATAAATGGGCTCCTTTCAACTGGTGGCAGGCTTCAGGAAAAAGAGATAATCCTGGATAATGTGGACACAGTTTTCATTTCATGTCACCCAATTAAACTGCAATTATCCGGAGTGCAACAGCAGAAAACCTGGAAAGAATAGCCAGAGAATGAGGCACTGAGGCGCCCTGGGATTCTTTACACGCGCACTAGCCCAGATTTGTTCTGTTCTGATAATAAAGTGCCGGCCTAAGCACTCAGTCAGACCAGCTGCAACCTGTGGCTGCGCGGGAAATGCTCCCACAAATTCTATGAGAAATAGCAGTTCAAGTTACAGCCACTTTTTTTGTTCGTTTATTTGCATCCAAAGCTGAGGTCTCACCAATAACCACGCATATTCCCTCTTCAGCCCCCTAGTAGCCTGGCCTCTCCACAGACGGAACCAGGCAGGGATTGCTCCTCAGAGAACAAAATACTTCCTTCACTATGACAGTCTCAGTACCACAGGAAACACCAGCCCAAGACCAATCATCGGATGCTAAGAGAGTGATAACTCTGTTTACAAACATGTTGAATAAATCATGCAGAGCTGTATTAGTCTGAGGCCTGAATAGTTATAAAAATTTTGGTGAACAGCTGGCTCATCAATGGGGAGGTTTTTTTCTTCATTTAAATGTGATGATATTCAGCCCTGCAGAGAACGATAACTATGGGATGGGAAATAGATAAAGGGATCCATCATCGTACGCTTATAAATTATGCAGTATTTCAGATTCTCTGGTTGTATACTCGTAAAACATTGGACTTTCAGTTGAGGAAATCAGAGAAAATGCAAACCTTACGGGTGAAGCTTTAATGTAAGTACCATGTTTCCCCGAAAATAAGAGCTAGCCAGAGAATCAGCTCTAATGCCTCTTTTGGAGCAAAAATTAATATAAGATCCGGTATTATATTTATTATATTATATTATATTATATTATATTATATTATATTATATTATATTATATTATACCGGGTCTTATATAACACCCAGTCTTATATTATATAAGACCCAGTCTTATATTATTGTAAAATTAGACTGTGTCTTGTATTAATTTTTGCTCCAAAAGATGCATTAGTGCTGATTCTCCGGTGAGGTCTTATTTTCAGGGAAACACGGTAATTTACACCACATCTGCAAACACAGTTGAGAGATTAATAAGAGTAGAATTCACTGAGGAAAAGAAACAATACAATGCAATGAAAATGACCTTTGAGTATGACATTGTCAGAATATAGTAAGATAAAATCAGGCAGGTCCCAAAGTCAGAAACTCCAGAATAAAATTCTCATAACTGGTAACATAAATCTTTGGATTTATTAATACCCTCCTAAAATAATCTGTACAACTTTACCTACTGGTCTATTTAGCAATGAATCAACTACTTTAATTTCATAAAATGATTCTCTCGTGTACTCTTTGGCTCTATAGCTCTTCTTCCTTCCTCTTTTTGAAATAGATCCCCTCTTAATCTTTCTCAGAATAGCCACTTGTGGCTCCTAAAGGTAGCAAATGTGACAGAAGAGTCACTCAAAGCTGGTTTTAACCAGAATGACTTACGTGAGTATGGCTGTCAATGGGTCTGGGGCCTGTACCCTTTCTACCAGGTTCTAGCACAACAGGGATAAGAACCACCATCCTAGGAGATTGCTCCTGTCTCTCCTTTTCCCTAGGCAGTATCAGAATCCCAAGATGCTCTCTTACGCCAGGACATCAGACAGATGTGGAGGAGTACACTATTGCAATCACACAGGAAATGCTTTTAAAAATGGGGATAGTTTTTGAGATGAATTTGAAAATTTGGTTCAGTCTTCAATAGTCATAAATGCAACAATAAACAATAATCACAGCAATGATGCTAACAAAGACAACATGTACTTGCCTTTCATCTAGGCTCAAAGCACTAGACAAATAATGGTTTGGGCTTGGATCCCATCCTGTATAGCTTTATGGGAGAATCCACACAATTACAATAACATAATGACACTCTGATAATAATAATAATAATAATACCTTATGTTTACCTAATGCCTATCTCTGGGAAACCTAAAGCAGTTTAGAGATGCTAATCTAATTAAACTCCAGGCCCCTGTCAAACAAGGAAGGGACAGGTATTTTTAATTTAAATGCTGTTTAGGAAATGATGGGAATACTAACATCTGCCACCTCCCTTCCTCCTAGGTATTTGT
Source organism: Rhinolophus hipposideros (assembly GCF_964194185.1). Lineage (NCBI taxonomy): Eukaryota > Metazoa > Chordata > Mammalia > Chiroptera > Rhinolophidae > Rhinolophus > Rhinolophus hipposideros. The sequence continues at coordinate 65,964,899 of NC_138050.1, forward strand.
GAACATAAAGAAAAAAAAGATAGCTCAGATTTAAATCTTCTAACTACATGGAAGAACAATGATAATGGTTGAATGTAATAATACTGTGTAGATCACTTTTCATCTGATATACTTGTCTTTCAAATTATGGGTTGAATTCATATCCCGTCTTCTTTCATGGCAGATTTTCACACAGCTCCAACACATGGAAGTAAAGATAGTTATATTGTACAGGAGACAGTCATCTCCTCCTGCTGAAAAACCTTATGTAGTTCCTTTGGCCGTTCCTCCTAGGGTATAATTTTAACTTTCCCGGGGGCATCTCGCTAAGCATTTCACAGAGTTAGATTACATCAACCCAGATCCTTTGAAATGGACTTTGGAAACATTGAATTCATAACATTTTTCAAAAACACTAATAGTGAAACGGTAGTTTTGGCTCAACCTGGGAGGAACTCAGATTAAATAAAATGGCTAAGTGTAAAGGAGCCTTCTTAAAATACTACACGTGAAATAGACAAGTTCAATGTAAGAAGAGTTTATAGAGTACCATCGTCCTTCCACTGATTATTAGATACTTTAAAAAAAAAAACTTCATTTTAAAACAATCTCAAATATTAGATGGGAGCCATAGCATTATCATGGCTGTAATCATGTTGTTGACTTCTTTACTTGTTTATTTTTCCCCTACGAGAAGAAAGCTCCATGTAGGTAAGGACCATGTCTGTGTCATTTATCATTGTACCCCCATAACATGTGTTTAGTACATAGTAGATGTTAAATAAATATTGCTTGAATGAATAAATGAAGCAGACTCCAGCATAGTAAAGTGACTAAGTACCTAGACCTGGCAATCAGGAGATCTGACTTTGAATCGTATTCACTACTTACTAAATTTGCAAACTTGGACAATCACTTAGGCTCTTTGAGACTCAATTTTCACGTCTGTAAATTGGGAATTGTATCTTTTAGGATTACCATAAGGATTAACTGAAATGAAGTAGGTGAAATCTTTATCACAGTGCTTAAGCACAATAAACATGAGCTATTACGGGGTGGGTTTTTTTGCTTCAAAAATGGAATGTTAGTTTGACCCAATTTTAAAGACCAGTCATGTACTTCTGAAATGTGTCGTTTCTCTCTTCCTCCTTCCAGTCCCATTTGCCACTAAGGACCATTATCTAGAACAGACATATGGCTTCCTTCCCTGGCACTACAAGCCATAGTTCTGCTTTAAGCACAGAGTAGCAGCCTCAGTCCCTCTATCCCCATCCCAAGTTTCAACCTTGGCCTCTGTGACCTGTACCCAGATGCTGCTGCTGTTTAACCCCCTGACACCCCCACAGTTCTGTGGGTACCCCTGGGCTGATATTCTCTTTTCTTGGCTCTACCCACATTCAGGCCAGGGGGCAAAGGAAGAAGCTTTAATCATCCTCCTTACAACCTGCTTCACAGGTCTCCCAAACTCATCCCCCTGTCCTGATTGGCTGGTGGGAAATAGGTCATTTTAGGAAAGAGATGAGGAGAAAGAGGCAACAATGCCTTAAAAACCATTGCGTGACCTTGGCTTTAGAAGGGAGAGATTGGCCCAGCACTTTATGGTCCTCCTTTCTCTTCAAAATGAATGTTTCTGGAAAAACATGTTAGCCTGAGGCATAGAGAGCAATCTTTAGAGACCCAGAACGAATGAAGATGAGACAGGAATCTCTTGTGTGTACAATATGACTTTTTTTTTTGGTATGGATGGGGACATCTGGGCAACTTTCCAAACCTTGTGCAGCAGTTTAACAAATTCACTCCTAGCTGAGGGCTGGAAGCTAGAAGAGCTAGGAAGCATGGTCTTGATCAGTTTGCAAAAAAAAAAATGTGAACTGGTATCACAAGGATTGCGGCAAGTCAGGGAGAGAGACTTCTGGTCTCTCTGGTAACCCACAGGGACTATCGGGAGGAGCAAGCGTGCCAAGAGCCTGGACGGACACATAGTCAGGAGGCCAAGTATCCTTGCTCTGCTGCTTACAGCTGCTTGACCCTTGGCATGTGATTTGACCTCTCCAAACCTTGGTTTCCTTATCTGTAAATGGGAGATCACAACCCCTTCTCACAAGATTGCTATAAAAATTAAATAGGATGATTCGTGTAAAATGTCCAGAGCTGACACATCCAACTGCAGATATATAATGGCGATGGCTATATTTGTAATAGCAAAAGAGGAAACAATCCATATGTCCACTGATGATTGACTGGTTAAACAATCTGTGGTAAATCCACACCATAATAATTGGGTATGTACAGTCATAAAATGGAATAAAGAACATTTCTATATACTGCTGTGGAGTGAGTGGTCTGCAAGATACATTATTGAGGGGGGAAAAAAGCAAGGTAGAAAAAAATACAAAACAGTATGCTATTTATCAAAGAAGTGAGGACTTGTGTTTTGTGTGTATATTTATGCTTTTTTTTTGAACAGTGGAAAGATGAAACAAAAAGGGACAGGTTGGGAAATATAAAGGGATGAGTGAATAGGACTCTCATGTTCGTGCTTTGGATTCTTACTAACAGATTCGTCAATTCTTTCCCTCTAATTTTTTGCCATTGTTGTCATCTTCATTGTCATCCTCAGAAGGAACTTCAGTTTATAACCCTACTGATTTTAATGCTTTATGAGTAGGGGGGCCACCCAGAGTTTTCTGCTGCTGACTGTAACCTCAAGGGGAATGGTGGTCATCACTGGATATCCACTACTAGGTTTCCCTGTGTGGGTACAGATGGTGGAGACCGTCTCCCTCCCAGACTTGTATTAATAATTTCTGTCTGGCTCCTAATTTATTCTGTTCTACATACTTGGGCACAGGCAAAATATTTCCTGCAGCCTTTGGTAGCCTCTAGTCTAGAGCAGGGTTGGTAAATTATGAACCAAGCTGAGAATGGTTTCTACATTTTTAAATGGTTAAAGAAAAACAAAAGGAGGATAACATTTTGTGACATGTGAAAATTATGTAACTTCTAAATTTCACTGTTCATAAATAAAATTTTATTGGAACATAGCTATGCTCATTTGTTTCCATATTATCTATGGCTGCTTTCACACTGTGAGTTGAGCAGCTGCTTATGGCCTAAAAAGCCTAAACTATTTATTATCTGGTCCTGTGCGGAAAACATTTGCCCACCCCTGGTCTAGAGCGTCAGAGAAGGTCTGGGTTTCAGATAAGTCTGTTGTTCTCTGGAGCTATCTCTAGGCCCTATTTTGCATATCAAAAACCCGTAGAGGAGCCCTGTGCAGATAGGCTTTGAGTAGCCATTGTGTCTTCCTGGCTTATTCCTTCTTACTTGTTTTGAAGAAGAAAAAACAGGTTCTTTGTCAAAGCCTACAGAACAATGGACAACCATGGTTTTTTTAGACATCATCTTAAGCCTGAGGTCCTACAAACACTACTAATCAATTACGTAGGACCATGGCCAATAATCACTTGTAGGTAACCACACCTGTGCGTTTTCACAGACATGTTTGCCCCTCTCTTGATTACTCAGGGTCAGAAATCATCACCAGCATCTATCGTGCTCTGGCCTAAAACTAGCATGGTTGGTGGACTGTTGGGTGGAAGCAGTCCCTGTTTCATTTCGTGTTGGTACAGCCCTGCCAATGCTGGGCTACTGTAGACCAGTGGTTCGCAAACTTTGTCATCTATAGGAATCACCCAGAGGGCTTGTAAAAACAGATCCTGCTGGCCACTCTCCCACGCCCCAAAATGCTGATTCTGTAGGTGTGGGGTGGGGCCCATGAATTTGCATTGCACATAATTTCCCAGATTGTGCTGATGCTGCTGGTCTGGAGAGCATGCTGAGTGCAGTGCCATTGATCCCTGGGGTCCATCGTATCTGAACTCAGTGACATGCTGCCTCCCCACACAGAGGAGATTTCCATGGGCTAGAGCTATCCATTCATCTACCCTTCTAAATCTTGAGTGGTTTTTCTCCACCCATACTGCTAATATAATTAGTTATTTATTGAGCATTTACTCTGTATAAAGCACTAAAGACTTTAAAGAACTTAGCATTTAGTTGAGCAGCGAGGACATACACTCACAAAGAAAAATAATCCACTCTGTGGAGCCAAACTCAATTTAAAAGTTGTCAGCTGCTTCTAAATCTAGAGGTGGATTCAGTTAATCACCTAGAAGAAATTATTTGTTTTGGGAAGAATCACTTTAATGACTTTTCTTAATTATAGAAATGTAAGGCAAGTAGACGTGTGCCTGGAAAGAAAAACATTATAGGCCCTATTTTCATATGTTGACAAAGCAGACCTCTCTCAATATTCCTTGTTAGGAAGGTGGCCAAAGAGGGGTGGGCACATTTGGCAGGGCCAGGGTTGTTTTGTCAGGAACGCTTGTTCTAAAAGCAGAGGACTGAGTTTGAAAGCCCCTCTGGTCAGCACCCCCAAATACAGGTGCATGTTTTGGCAGCAACAGCTGAAAGAGTGGGGGTTAAATAAAGGAGTTTTAGCTTTAAAGCTAGCTTTGGTCCAGCCTTAAGTGTCAGATGATAACTGCAGGTGAGCATACCTGCTGGGAAAAGACCTCCTGAGAAATTGTTGCTGCAAGGAGTGAGTCATTGTAGCATCTGTGGGAGCACCTGTTTTCAACTGGTTTAGCATGTGGCATTGGTAAATGTATTGACACCAGAAAACAAGGGGCCACCTTGTTTGAGTCATGGCAGATGAGGCAATATGTGCTAATGACCTTATGAGCATAGAATAGGTAGGTGTTAGGTAGAAGAAAGGAAGGGGGGGGGGGGAGAGAGAGAGAGAGAGAGAGACAGGTAGTTTGGGGATGGCAAAGAAATTTTAATTCTGCATATCATTTCGAATAGTTTCATTCATAATATAAAAACACTTCATTTTTGGACAACAGATTTGCTTTTTTGGAAAATAACAAAACTCATGCAGAATTACATAAGTAAATATGTTGGATAACCAATGTGACTAATCCTTTTATTGGGAAAGAATGAAAACCAATGCAAATATTAAGTAGCAAAATTGATTTTTATGTCATAGAAATTTACTCTGATGACAAAATCAAAAGAGGAGATCCATATGAACAGTTTTATCAATGAGGGATATCTTTTTTAAACATTTTTTATTAGTTTCAGGTGCACAAAACAATGTAATAGTTAGACATTTATCATTTATAATGGGGATATCTTTGGAAATAAAAATAGGATTTATTTTAAAGTTACTTATTCAAAGTTTATGTCATTGTTTTGAAATTTGGTAAGATAAAGGGAAGGAATCAAGCATTTATCCTGCTTTTCTATATGCACTATATATACCTCAGGATAAAGAAATAACTGGTGTGGGAAATTTTCTTTTTATAGAAGAATTTCAACTAACACATGAAGACAAATGATAGAATTAGAATACTAAAATTTTCTGCACCCTCTCACGAGTTAAGGAATCTAGGCAATATTTATCAATGATTGGTAATATTGCAAAAAGAGGGAGGCCATAAGTCATGGGGATATAATGCACAGCATAGAGAAGATAGTCAATAACATCATAATAATATGTATGATGACAGGTGGCCACTAGCCTTATTGTGGTGATCACTTCACGAAGTACATAAATGTTGAATCACTATGTTGTACACCTGAAACTAATATAATATGTATGTCAACTATAATTAAAAATATACTTAAAAAAAAGAAAGGTAGTACACACTGCTGCCTATGAAGTAGTCTTGCCATAAAATCACCAGAGACGGCGATCAAGCCTCCAGCTCTAACTACCAATTTAATATATAAACAACAGACGAACTCACAACATCACAGTTACCACTCAGCAAAATCTAGATTGTAGAAAATTCTACCAAGCAAGCTATCCAGTTTCTCTAAATTAATTGTAAAGGAAAAAAAAAAAACAAACAACAACCCACCAACAACAGATGGAGGGGGAGACTTTAAAGACATATCATCAGGTACAATGTATGATCTTTATGGATCCTGGTTTGAATAAACAAACTGTAAAAATAAGTTACAAGATAATCAGGAAACTTTGAATACTGACTGGGTAATTAATGATGTAAGAAATTATTGTAATTTTTAAGTGTGAAAATGGTTTTAAATTATATGTACTTTTGAAATTCTGGTATTTTAGAGAAATGTACCCAATTATTCAGGAAATAATAAGATGGCTAGGATTTGCTCCAAAATATTTAGTGGGGGAGTAGTGAGAAAAGTAGTGATGAAGCACAATTGGCCATGAGTTGATAATTTTGGGAAGCTAGATGATATTAGTTTGGTGCAAAGGTAACTGTATTTTTTGCAATTATTTTTAACCTTTCAGACCGCAGTTACTTTTGCACCAATCTAATAGATACATAGAGATTTATTACATTATTCTCTCTACAGACAGAGGGTGCCAAAAACATGTATACACATTTTCAGAAAGGAAAAACTGTATTAAAATTATAATACTCAATCTACACCAATAACGAAAGATGAATACAAGTCATGTTGACTTCTGCAATTACAAGAGGTCCTCAAAGTGGTTACTATCAGCATAATTTCAATACAGTTTTTTCCTTTCTTAAACTGTGCATACATTTTTGGCACCCTCTGTACTTTTTTATAAGTTTAAAACTTTTCATAAATAAAGTTTTTCTTAAGGGAAAATAAAATGGTAGAAATAGAAGACACATACATATACAATCTAGCTTGCAGAAAAAAGTAGTATAAAAGGATAAGATATATTTTTCGATTAGTTATCTTATATGCTTGTATTAGAATGAAAGGCTGAAAAATAAAGCTATCAGCATTCAATTTAAGTTAGAAAATGACAGTATCTCATCCTCCCCCTTCAAAAGTAGAAGAAAGTGTATAGTAAAGGTAAGAGCAAATATTAATGAAAACAACACAATAAAGCCAAAAGTTGATACTTTGGAATGGGTAATAAAATTGACAGACCTTTGGTAAAATTGTCCAAGAAAAAGAGAGAGAAGGTATTAATTAAAATATTAAGACTGAAAGGGGGACATACTACAGATATAAGAAGAGATTTCAAAGAAAATAAGGGAATGCTAAGAACAATTATGTCAATATATTTGAGAATTTAAATGTAATAATATACATCTTTGAAAAACATAGCTTGGAAAAGCTGGTACAAGTAGAATTGAAAGTGCAAATTGACCAGTAATTATAGAATATGAATTAATAACATTAGGGTTTTGTTTTTTTTCCACACAGAAAACATCAAGTCCAGGTAAGTTTCACAAGACATTCAAATTAACATGTTTTATTTCAATTTTGTAACAATTCTTCCAGGGAAAAGAAAAGAGGAACTATTGCCCAACTTACCTGACTAAGCTAGCAGACTTTCAATAAACAACATCCTAGATAAGATAAAATTTTAAAAGGAAAACACTTGCCTCACCCATAAACACAGATGCAAAAATCCTGTACAACGCAAATACATCGTGAACAAACTGAGTTTATCCCAAAAATGTACAATTGGTTTAACATAGAAATTTCATTATAGAAATTATTCCCATAACAATTTTGGAAACAGCCAATGCCTATTCATTCTTAAGGGAGAAAAATACTGCATATGAATATGAGGAAACTTCAGATAGAAAGAGAGAAAAAGACTTTCTCTCTCTTTTTTGTTAGTTTCAGGTGTACAATACAATGTAATAGTTAGACATTTCACCTCTCAGAAAGTGATAACCCCCTCCCCCAATCTACTACCCCTCTGACATCTTATATAGCTGTTACAATTCCACTGACTCTATTCCCTATGCTGTACTGCACATCCCGTGACCATATATATATATATATATATATATATATATATATATGTATATATATATATACACATATATATATATATATAAAATTATAGTTAACATACAGTATTATTCAGCTTCAGCTTCAGGTGTACAGCACAGTGGTCAGGCATCTACACTGTCCATGAAGTGGTCTCCTTAATAAGACATGAGCCCATCTGACACCCCACAAAATCTTTACGACATTATTGATTGTATTCCCCAAACTGTCTTTCATATCCCAGGGCAATATTGTAGTTACCAATTTGTGCTTTCTAATCCCCTTCCCTTCTTTCTCATCCCTACCCCGCTTCTTTCTAGCAACCATCAGTTTTTCCTCTATATTTCTGAGACTATTTCTGATTACTTTGCTCATTTATTTGGTTCTTTAAATTCCACATATAAGTGAGATCATATGGTATTTGTCTTTCTCTGACTGACTTGTTTCACTTAGCATAATGTTCTCTAGGTCCATCCATATCATTGCAAATGGTAAGGTTTCATTCTTCTTTATAACTGAGTAATACTCCGTTGTATAAATGTACCATAGTTTCTTAATCCAGTCATCTACCTATAGGCAGTTCAGTTGTTTCCATGTCTTGGCCAATGTGAATAGCGCTGCAATAAACATAGGTGTGCATATATTTTTTTGAATTAGCGTCTTGGATTTCTCTGGATAGATACCTACCGTGTTTCCCCGAAAATAAGACTTAGACGGACCATCAGCTCTGATGCATGTTTTGGAGCAAAAATTAATATAAGACTCGGTCTTATTTTACTGTAATATAAGACCAGGTCTTTATAACATAACATAACATAACATCACATCACATCACATCACATCACATCACATCACAACACAACACAACACAACACAACATAACATAACATAACAACACCGGGTCTTATATTAATTTTTGCTCCAAAAGACACATTAGAGCTGATGGTCCGGCTAGGTCTTATTTTCGGGGAAACACAGTAAGAGTGGAATTGCTGGGTCATAAGGCAGTTCCATTTCCAATTTTTTGAGATACCTCCATACTGATTTCCAAAGTGGCTGCACCAATCTGCAATCCCACCAGCAGTGCACGAGGTTTCCCTTTTCTCCACATCCTCACCAGCACTTGTTGTTTGTTGATTTATTGATGACACCCATTCTCTCCAGAGTGAGGTGATATCTCATTGTGGTTTTTATTCGCATTTCTCTAACAATTAGTGAGGTTGAGCATTTTTTCATGTCTGTTGGCTATCTGTATATCCTCTTTAGAGAAATGTCTCTTTATGTCCTCTGCCCATTTTTTAATTGGGTTGTTTGTTTTCTTGGTGTTGAGTTGAATGAGTGTTTTATAAATTTTGGATATTAACCCCTTATCAGATATATTATTGACAAATATTTTCTCTCATTCAGTAGGCTGCCTTTTTGTTTTGTTAAGAGTTTCCTTTGCAGTGAAAAAAACTTTTTAGTTTGGAACGACTTTTTTTTACTCTTCCTATTAATTCACTCTATCTTCTGTCATGTACCCCTCTTCCTTATCTAATTTTTACCCATCCTTAAAGTCTGAAAGAAGTCTTCTCCTCAGTTCCTGTTGTAACATTCCCAGGGCATATTATAATCGGTTATTGTAACGGTCCTCAAGCTTACCATACTGTAAACTTTTGGAAGGTAGAGATCATGTCTATTTTAGTCACCCCTAAATCCTTATCCTTAGCACAGAATCTGACACATTGAAGTGAATAAATGTACAACTAAATCGTGAATAAACAAATCTTGAATGTATATATGAAAACTGGCCATTTCTATTTGTAGTGTTATTGAGTTCAATGTTTATAACTTGGGGAACGTAAACTGACGCTAAATTTTTGCAAACAAGTTTATTATGTAACATTTTACAATATGATTTTTAGATTCCCATAATCAAATCTTCCATGGTCCAGGCACCAAAACCTTCTAAAATGAATTGCCAGGCTAACCTAAATTTATCAAAAGATTCATGAATGTGCTTGAGAGGAGAGGTGTGTTATCACCATTCAAAGTGCCAAAAAGAGAATTTTTTACACATTTTGTGATTTAAGAAAAAAATTTAAAGTTGTGATTTTTATCACTATATTCCTGTGCTAGGCATAAAGTGACAGTTAATAGCTTGAATTTCTCTAGGATAATAATATTGTTGACCAACAGTTGCTATTTCCCTTAACTCTCACATAAAATACTCTAAGCTGAAAAGGTATGTTAAAATACATTTTTGAAAGCATTCTAGGGAAGTGTAATTTTTCTAAAAGTAGATTTATAGTACAACTTTGAAGCTTGGATTTATTTTCACCTAGTAATCTAACAGCAAATAATTTTGAATAAAAAAATGCATTCAAATGCAAGGTGTATTGGGATTAAGCAATAGCAATGTGACAGAATGTAAAGGACATTATTAGGCTATTTGCTTGAAGACCCAAGCTCTCATGCCAGCTCTGTCTCTAGCTATGTAACTATTGGGTTGGTGCAAAAGTAATTGCGGTTTTTCCGATTGAAAATAATTGAAAAAAATCACAATTACTTTTGCACCAACCTATTACTGAGTCATTTCAACTCTGAGTCTCGGCTTCTTGATATATAAAACAAAGAGGTTGAACATATATAATTATCAATACATGGTTGCAAAAATTCAAAATAAAGTATGCTATAAAATTTCATTATGTATGTTTAGTTAGCCGAACACCTTTTGAAAGACCTCTTCCAGTTTTGCTTAAGTTGGAAGCAGTGGTTGTCCATTCCATTTTCCCAGCAGGACCAAGGATTGATTTTAATTCTTATAATGTGGCTATCACTTCCAAAGACAGAGACTGAAGAGGTTTGCATTGGTAGAGAACCTTTGTGGCCACTATATCTCCCCTCACTGGTGAACCCACTAATCTCCCCCTGAGACATGAACCTGTAGCTGGGAAGGCAGGGGTGTTCTCTGGACTGCTCTGTGCAGGAGACTGGTTGCCAGACGTGCTTAAGGAGGCATTTTCCACAATAGCCATCCCATCCTGGAAACAGCTACAATTCCAGCTTTTACTAATTTGAATGCAGCTATGTGAAGTTTAAATTTTGGAGTGTTTATGTTTTTCCCCAAAGAGCTGTTTGAGGACAGAATCCCCATTTTATCACCACAGACAAAAGAGAAGTGAGCTGAGGATGTTGTTTAAAATCTCTTTGCCTTTGCTATAAAGAATTCGTTTAGTAAAGAGCCCGTCTCTGGCAGTCAATTTTCTTTTGTCCCTTAAAGGAAAGGGAATATGAAGGGGGGACTGCTTTACAGTACTTTTGAAATTTTTATTTACATAGAGAAGTGAGTGTCACTTGTCTTTCGAATGGTTAGTTTGGATTTTCAATTCTGTTTGGAAACTGTGGGGTGAGGGATAGGAGGAAGTGGGACAAAATTTGGTTTTCAGAACTGGTGCACAGTAATTATACAAAAGCTTCTATCTTCTCTTCCTCCTCACATTTATATTCAATGCCTTGGAATGATCAAAGGAAATTCACTATTCATTTTAGTTATTTCATCCTTTTATTTATTGAACATCCACTGTATGAGGTCAGACAATTAAGTTCACGAACTCATCCTAGAAAAAGTACATACCTCATTGCTGAATACCACTATGGTAACTTTTGAAGTGCTCCCCTTGGGAAGCTATGCACCAACGCTAGCACCTAGTCCATCCTTCAAAGCAATTTTGAAACTTTTTCTGGAATGGCCATCAGAGTTGCCATCGTATTACCCTTGGTGTCCTGAATGTCATCAAAATATCTTCTTTTCAATATTTCCTTTATCTTTGGGTGAAGAAATATGTGATTGGGGGTCAGATCAGGCGAGTAGGGAGGGTGTTCCAATATAGTTATTTGTTTACTGGCTAAAACAAATACAGTGCTGTGTGAGCTGGTGCATTGTCGTGATGCAAGAGCCAAGAATTGTTGGTGAAAAGTTTTCAGGTCATCTAATTTTTTCACTCAGGCTTTTCAGCACTTCCAAATAATAAACTTGGTTAACTGTTTGTCCAGTTGGTACAAATTCATAATGAATAATCCCTCTGATATCAGAAAAGGTTAGCAAAATTGTTGCAACAAGTTTGCGAACTTAATTGTTAGACCTCATATGTTAGCATTGCCCATAGTGCTGGCCAATAATATAATACAATAATTAATAAATAGCTACCATTAAAAACTCACAATCTATTGAAGGAAAATGACAGACAAAAAATTAACAATACAACCTGGTAAGTTCAGGTGTGTGTGTGTGTGTGTGTGTGTGTGTGTGTGTGTGTGTGTGTGTGTGTGAAAGTATATATACTTAAAATTTCTCCTGAGAGTCATGAAGAAGTTTTGAATAAATGCAAAGACAGAAACGTCTTTGTACAGAAAAGTTTACTATTCTAAATATAACCATCCTCCCATAATTTATCTACAAACTTACCACAACCCCACTTAAAAGGCCACCACGATTTTTTTAACTAATTCAACTGTTTCCAAATGCCATATAGAAAAGTAAATGTTTAAAAATACTGAAAAAATGTTGTTAAAAAAGAATAGGGTAGAGGGACCAGCCCTACCAGATATTAAAATATATTTTCCAGCTACTGTAATTAGCATGAATAAACAAATCAATGGACCAGAACAAAGTCCAGGAATAGACTCAAAAACATCTGGAAAATTGGTATTAGCTAAGGTGGCACTTTAAAATAGTGGGGAAAAGATGGTTAATTTTATATCATTCACAGATTTAGCAGGTATGCAATTACAGTACATAGCTTGTGTCAGACCTTTCACCACCGTCTGAGGGTTTCATTCAAATGATCTTACTAAACTGGTAGATGCTTTTGGATTAAGACGCGCTTATTCACGCTAAAAATCTGGATGAAAATGGTCCCAAACTGGCAAACACTTTAGTTTATTTCATATTGAATTAGTCTTCCTCTGCAGATTGGATTTTCCAAATTAAAAGTAATTATTGCATTTCTTCTTAATCGGTTTATAGTTTGTAAATGATCATAAATGTCTCTAGTGTGAAAGGATTATTTTCAGTTAATTTTTTTATATGTAATGCATGAAGTAGAAAGCTAAATTTAGGTCTTTCCAATTTAATTTCAAAGAGTAATTGGAACATGTAAAAGAAGTGTTTTATCCATGCAATTTTATATATATACATATATACATATATATATATATATATATATATATATATATATATATATATACTCACTTCCAATATGTGCCAGGAACTGTGAAAATGGTGAAATGGTGGAAATACAGCAATGGAAGTACTTAGTTACTCTTATTCTAGTAGGAATTAAAGTCAAGGGTACCCCCAAAATTATATAATAAAATGTGTAAGTGCTGTTAGAGAAGGGGGAGCTTCCATCTGTCCTATGGTGGGGCAAACTGGTGAGAATGGAGAGAAACAATTACCCTAGTAGATGATACCTAGCAGTGATGACTCTAAGTACATATCTATACTGTATGTATAGATACACATGGGATAGTTAAAGCTCCTGAATCATATACTTACAGGTAATTCTTACTGGGTCTATCTGAGGGACAACAAACCATTGTGCACTGATAATAGTCAATGGCATTTGCAGAGACTAATAAAGGTCCTTTTTTACAAGACGAATGATGCCACTATTTCTTGAACACTGACCAACCCCTTCTGGATCTCAGGGAGAAAGACTACATAAGCACGACAAACAGAAAGGAAAATCTGCATCTATTTGGCTACCTTAATTAAGCAGGTTACCTAAATTTTCTTATCTACATATAAGGAATGCTAATACTTATCTGGCCCAGTAAGAATTAAATGAGGCACTGTATTTATGAGAGAACAATATTTTGAACTGTTAACCACTGGTATCTCAGTCACAGGAACCCCACTCCTACTCATCGGCCCTTTTCCTTTCGTTGCAGGCCTGAGGGTGAGGCTCACTGCCTCCTGGAGACCAAATGCAAAACAGTCAGATGACTACCTTTTGACTCCCAGCATAAATGTTAAAAACCCACAGCAGAAACAATGGTTGTGTGTGAGTGTGTGTGTGTATCTGTGTGTGTGTGTATGTGTGTTTCAGAAACAAGTTTTGATGGCCAGGGTTTTTGCCCATAAAAACATTTTATGTGTTTTTGTTTGCTTTGGAAGTAGAAACGTTTTTTTTGAAGAATAAACAGTAAAGGATCTAAAGAACTCAGGGAAATAAAGTTTGTACCATAAACACGAGTATTAGAAAGATGGCTAGTGGTGTAAGAGCCAGTTTTTCCCTCCCCAAAGGAGGGAAAAAAGTTTGGGACAGTCTGAGTAGAGGAAGAAGAGTTGAGATGGAAAAGGAAAATAATATAATTCAGTGCTGGGGAGGCACTCTGAGATGTAATACTATTCAAGCCCTGAGGGAGAAGATTAAAACCTCAAATAGGCTTGGGAGTTCCAAGAACAGCAAGAACATAATTCTTATTTTCCAGGTAAAGCTAGGGCCAGTGTGGAAGCGACTAGGAACAAGTGACAGCCAAGCCTTTCTATGCAGGGGGCTCTCCTACCATCCCAGCAAGCTGTGAATCACACCCAAGGGTGTTCTGTGCCTGGCAAGGGTCCCACGAAGGCTGGCAAAGGTTATACACTGCAAGGTCCTGCAGTTGTGCTGAAGGGACAGCACCAGCAAAGACGGAGTGAAGTTCATGGGCCAGAAGGCAGGGTGGTCTACTGGCCTTAAACAGCGACTGTGTGGCCCTTGACAAAGAACAGTGAAGAAGTTAACACCAGTGATGGATTGAAAATTAATATGGTCAGCTGTCTCTTCCCCAAATACCATAATACCTGCCAGCCCTCAGAGTTTAGATGTCACTCTGGGGAGGAAAAAGGGACAGAAGCTTACTTTTTTTTTTATTAATTTCAGGTGTACAAGACAAGGTAATCAGAACCTTACATTTAAATCCTGATTGGGTGAATTTACCTGGAAATAACTAGACAAGGCTTTTCTGCTGGAGGGCAAAGTGGGAATTTGAGGCGGAATTTAAATCCTGACATAGTGACCGTTTTGCATACATGATTGAAGTACTGTCGCTAACACTTGCAGGCTTAGAAAGACCTAGAGTTAAGGATGCAGGAGCTGTGAGATTGTGTGATGTGATATTTGTCCCAGTTGTATATGTAAAAAGCTTTCAAAAGAGCCTGAAATTAGTAGATGCTAACTAAGCAGTAGCTATTATTATTGTTGACATTTTGAATTTTAGATCAATGGTTATCAATATTACAACAACACCTATTAGAAAGCTGGAATTAGACTTAAGCACAAGAATAATGGAAACAGAATATTTGCAAATACTTCTTCTTGGGCGCCTTTGCCATTTGGATCTGTTATAGCATACACTGGTTAGATGATTGACAGATGACAAGTGGGATAAGAAGGCCTGTTGGTCAAGTGCACAAAATGACAGTTTTTTGTATACTTATCTGTGAACCACTGAAAATGTATAAACAAGATACAGTGCTATGAAAATTGAAATTCATCCAAAAATCGAAGGAAATATAAGCACAGCTCATTTTACTGTGCTTTGTTTTATTGCACTTTGCAGATACTGTGTTTTTTACAAATTGAAGTTTTGTGGCAACCCTGCATCAAGCAAATCTATCAGTGCCATTTCTCCAACAGCAATTGCCCACTATGTCTCTGTTTCACTTTTTTGATGACTCTCGCAGTATTTCAAACTTTTTTTCATTAGTATTATATTTGCTATGGTGATCTGTGATCAGTGATCTCTAATGTTACTATTGTAATTGTTTTGGAGTGCCACGAACAGTGCCCATAAATACAGCAAACTTAATCAATGTTGTATGTGTTCTGACTGCTCCACCGACTGATGATTCCCCCATCTCTCTCCCTCCCCTAGAGCCTGCCTATTCCCTGAGACCCAACAATATTGAAATGAGGCCCATTAACAACCTTACAATAACCTCTAAGTGTTCAAGTGAAAGGAAGAGTCACACGTATCTTACTATAAACCAAAACCTAGAAATGAGTAGCTTAGTGAGGAAGGCGTGTCAAAAGCCAAGACAGGCTGAAAGCTAGGCCTCTTGCACCAAACAGTTAGTCAAGCTGTGAATGCAAAGGAAAAGTTCTTGAAGGAAATTAAAAGTGCTACTCCAGTGAGTACATGAATGGTAAGAAAGGGACACAGACTTCCTGCTGATATGAAGAAAGCTTTAGTGGTCTGGATAGAAGATAAAACCAGCCACAATATTCCCTGAAGCCAAAGCCTAATCCTGAGCAATGCCCTAACTCTCTTCAATTCTCGGAAGGCTGAGAGAGGTGAGGACGCGGTAGAAGGAAAGTGTGAAACTAGCAGACATTGGTTCATAAGGTTTGTGGAAAGAAGCCGTCTCTATAACATAAAAGTACAAGGTGAAGCAGCAAGTACTGATACAGAAGCCGCAGCAAGTTTTCCACAAGATGTAGCTAAAATAATTAATGAATTGAAGGTGGCTACACTGAACAACAGATTTTCCATAAGGATGAAACAGCCTTCTGTTGGAAGAAGATGCCATCTAGGAATTTCATAGCTAGAGAGAAGTCAATGCCTGGCTTCAAAGCTTCAAACGATAGACTGACTCTCTTCTTAGGGGCTAATGCAGCTGGTGACTTTAAGTTAAAGCCAATGCTCATTTACCATTCCAAAAATCCTAGAGCCCTTAAGAATTATGCTAAATCGACTGTACCTTTGCTCTATAAATGGAACAACAAAGCCTGGATGACAGAACATCTGTTTACAACATGATTTACTGAATATTTTAAGCCCACTGTTGAGACCTATGACTCAGAAAAAAAGATTCCTTTCGAAGTATTACTGCTCATTGGCAACACACCTGGTCACCCACAAGCTCTGATAGAGATGAACAATGAGATGAATGTTGTTTCCATGCCTGCTAACACAGCATCCATTCTGCAGCCCACGGATCAAGGAGTAATTTCAACTTTCAAGTCTTATTATTTAAGAAATACATTTCATAAGACTATAGCTGCCATACATAGTGATTCGCCTGATGGATCTGGGCAAAGTAAATTGAAAACCTTCTGGAAAGAATTGACCATGCTAGACGCCACCAAGAACATTTGTGATTCATGGGAAGTGGTCAAAATATCCACATTAACAGGAGTTTGGAAGAAGTTGATTCCAACCCTCATGGATGACTTTGAGGGTTTCAAGACTACAGTGGAGGAAGTAACTGCAGATGAAGTAGAAATAGCAAGAGCACTGTAACTGAATTGTGCAAACTTTAACAGATGAGGAGTTGCTCCTTATGCATGAGCAAAGAAAATGGTGTCTTGAAATGGAAACTACTCCTTGTGAAGATGCTGTGAAGATTATTGAAATGACAAAAAAGGATTTGGAATATTATATAAACTTAGTTGGTGATGCAGCGTCAGGGTTTGAGAGGACTGATTCCAATTTTAGAAGAGTTTCTTCTGTTGGTAAAATGCTATCAAACACCATCCCATGCTACAGACAAGTAGTTTCTGAAAGGAACAGTCAATTGATGTGGCAAACTTCATTGTTATCTTATTTTAAGAAATTGCAACAGCTGCCCCATCCTTCAGCAACCACCACTCTGATCAGTCAGCAGCCATCAACCCTGAGGCAAGAACCTCCACCAACAAAAAGGTTATAACCAGCTGAAAACTCAGATGAGCATTGTTTAGCAATAAAGTATTTTTAAATTATGTTTGTAGTTTTTAGATATAACACTATTATTGCACACTCAATAGAGTACAGCATAGTGTCAACATAACTTTATATACAGTGGGAAACTAAAAAATTTGTGTGACTCACTCTATTGTGATATTCTCTTTAGTGAAGTGGTCTGGAACCAAACCTGCAATATCTCTGAGGTATGCCTGTAATTAGATCAAGAAAATCTCAAATGATCTTTGATTCAGGAACATTTACTGCTAAATAGGTACCTTGTCCTGATTCAGGATGCCATGGTAGATTTATGTTTTTAACTTCCATCACTAACAGATTTTCGAATTTGTACCAGAGGGTACAAATTTCTGAGCAAGGGACGGGTTGAGGGACACATGTTTCTCAATAATACACCATATAGACTCCAAACTTAGTAGGTAAAGGTGGACTCTTCCAGGAAAAGAAATTTATTTGTATCTAAATAGCATTCATGTGATGAACAAGGGATTAAAAGAAAACCCTTATGTACACACAAAGCAAAATGTCAGAAGAATACATTTGCCAAGAGCATGACTTGCAAGCAAAAATCAAACTTCATTGACAGTCCAAAAAATAAAGCTTGAGTAGAACAAAAGACTAACTCCTTTCATGTCTCTAAAAAATTAGTTTTGTTTCAGAAATATTAATATTATATCTGAATCAAGCAATATTAACAGGCTTGTGTAAAACGTATTGACATTGATATTCAGAACAAAAGAAACTGTACAGTCATCAGGTTACTTATGTTCCTTTTTGAAAGGTAAAAAGATATTTCTCAAAATGTTGTTTCACCCCTAAGTACATGGAATCTTCAGGTTGAATATAGTTTAGCAGTTCTTAGACATTCTATAAAATAGCTGATTGCAAACTTTTCTTGTAGCTTCGATAGACTAAATACAAGAAAAAAATGAATTGTTTGGCCAAAGAAGATGGGGAGATGATGAGTGAGCAAGGAAGACAAGTTAGGGGGAAAAAAAAGGTTTAAAATATGAGATTTCAAAGTGAATCTGGCCCTTATACCTCAGTCCATGAAGAACCACAATTCCATACTCAATTTTAAACTAGACTTTCTTACCATACACTTGTCTTTTGGAGAAAATAGCTAAGCCCAGAATGTCTATTTTCCCATTGGGGCCACTTGAGCCCTACCATATCTTCCTGGACTATTTAATTCCCTAATCTCACCCCTTGTTAAGACTCTTCTAATTATGAGTGTAAATTTGACTGGATTTTGTCATACTGTACCTTTTATGCAATAAGTCAAGTAATCATTTGAAAAGAAAAGAAAGTTAATAAGTCACTAGTTATCTTAACTGTATTGTGGTAATCATTTTGTAAGGTATACATGTATCTAATCATCACATTTTACACCTTAAACTTACCTCAATAATATCTCAATAAAGCTGAAAAAAATAAATAAATCAGTATGTACCCTGATAAAGAGTAAAAAGAAAAGGTACAAATAACCAAAATTAGGAATAATGATGGGTGAATCACTCATGGATGTGAGAAGATTAAAACAGAATCGTGAGGAAATACTTTAATAAACCCATGCTAATTTAAAATTTTTGTATTCCATGTTTTAAGAGACACTGTAGACGTGATTTAATTAAAGGCCTCAAGATGGGGAAATTATCCTGCGTTATCCATGTCGATCCAATCTTACCACATGAGATCTTAAAATTGAAGAGCCTCTCAGCCTGTGGTCAGAGCGAGATGTGATGATGAAAGAAGGCCTAAGAGATGCATTGTTTCTGACTTTAAAGATGGAGAGAGGAAAGGGAGAGAGGAAGAAGTAGTGTAGGTGGTTAGTAGAAGTTGGAAAAGGCATGGAAACAGATTCTCCCCTAGAGTGTCCAGAAAGGAATGCAGTGCTACTAGCATTGATTTTAGCCCTGTGAGACCTTAGTTAAGCTTCTGACCTACAGAATTGTAATATAATAAATCTGTGTTGTTTTTGCCCCTATTTGTTACAGCTACAATAGGAAACAAATACACTCTCTTCTGAGCTTTGAGTGCTTTACAGTGTACAAATTCTCCTATCTGTGTAGGCTTTTTTTGAAGAAATGGAAAGATTTAAGTAAAAATTAGTTCAAAATAATAGAAAATTAGAAGCGGACAATTTCCAGAATCTAATGGTTAACTGATGAACCCATGCACACAAAAAAGCTGAAATTTCTGAGTGTGTCTGAGACGAAACGAAACAAAAACAAATCCAGAGAACATCTGTCTCTGCTAAGTGGCTGCACCTCAAAATTGTCAAAGGCAATTTTTCTGCAGATATTTTTAAAGCTTATAACGGGCTCTTTTATAATATAAAATCATTACACATAAGTCTCGGCTCCAGAATCCTGCTGTAGATCAGGCCAGTGGTCCTTGCTCTTTTTTTCTTTTTTTCTAACCCTTACACATAGATCCTCCAACAGAACTGCTTTTTCCTCTTCTTGTAACAAACACCATCCAGCCGTCCTGTAAGGTGCAATTCCCCCAACCAGGCCGCAGGGTAGCCAGTCCTCCCATGTTTCCCACTTCCTAGCTGCCTCTAAAGACAAGCACATGGTCTCATTTCACTTTCAGGATCTTCCCTAGGAGCCACAGCAAAACAAAGAGGGAATGACAGAAAATACCAAACATAGAGAAGTCTCATAGTCTATGGCTCCTAACTGATTAAAATCATAACTGCTGAGAAGCAAAGCTGAGAGTGAACAAAAAGCTAAAGGGTCATAGACAGACAAAGGATAGGAAATTGAAATTAGTAATTGAGAAAATAATAAATAGCTGTGATGTTTTGCATGAATAGATATTCTGTGTGTGTGTGTGTGTATGTGTGTGTGTGTACATATATAATAATTCAGCCCTGGACTTTTCTCTTTTTCTCCATGGTGCAATTGTACAATTATACAATGACAACACTGGAAGAAGCCATAGAGGTCATTTAGTTCAACCCCCACAGTTTGTCAAGGAAAGATTGAAAGCCAGACAGATGGAGACTTGTCTGTCCTTTGACTGTCTTTTCTTTGCTTTTCAATCTTTTCCCATCAGCAGCCCATCAACCAAATGATCAGATGAGATTGTGCAGACTGGGGTCATCCTATTCCTTATTCTTATTGACCATGACAATCGCTTCCTTTAATGCCTTTCCTTCCTATCTAATCTTTAATACTATTAATCCATTTCCTTCATGATTAGCCTCTGCCTGATTCATCTTTTACAGATAAACTGAGTCATCTGCAGGCATTTTGCTGGAAGTCAGACTTGTTATATGTCTAGCTCATAGAATTCTGACTTTTTATCTTATCCTATCTCCTGAATCAGAAGTTTTTGTTGATCTAACTTCCTTGTCATGTCAAGTGTTAATCTTCTTTTAGTGATAGAGGAATTGCCAAACTAAAGTACTTTGGAAAAATGAATACACTGACCTGTCATTTCAAAGCCCTCACACAACCAAAGTCCTACTTGTCCTATAGGCACATCTCTACTGAAAATGGGAAGAGTCTCCAGTCACAGAAATCTTGCAATCCTCGGAATGGATACTCGGAAAAAATATCAGGCCTGGCTATTTTGCTCAGTGGAACAATCTAAACCTTGTATAAAAAATAATGACAGCTGATATTTATCTAACACTTACAATGTGTTTGGTATTATTCTAAGCACTTTACATAGATTGTCTGATTTAATCCTGTGAGTTAAGTGCTATTATTGCCTCCATTTCATACATGGGAAATGCGGGCACAGAGCAGGTAAACTATTTGCCTAAAACCCAGAGACAATCAGTGGTAGTGTCAGGATTCAGAAAGTTGAGGTTAGCCTCCTTACCCTCCTGCCAAACTACCTCTGATAGGGAGTCTAACATGAATCAACCTCCACCCATACTTTATATTTAGAAAGAGCAAATTTGGAGGTATGGCCTATGGGCAGTGGAGATGCCATAGTTGCAGGCTCCGATGAGCGTATACAACAGGTTTCAAGGCACCTGAAGTGGCCACACACTTTTCTGTCTTGTGAAGACCCAAAGGAAAGTGTTCTAATGCTCTAGAACTGCTGATAGGCTCCATGATTCACCAGTGCTGTCAGGAAGGTCAGCTCTTAAACTGCCTTCACAACTTTAGATGCACTTTATAAAACATTGGCTAATTCTTAGAAGTTCAGCTCAGAGATTGAGGTCTAACTTGCATGGGACACAGACTTCTGGGTCACCCCTTGCCTCTTCTTGAATTTATTGAAGTCTAGAGTCTTATTTTGCAGAGGCTCAGATTTGGAACAGGGCCACCTGTCTGAGGCTTGGGCTGCACCTATAGATTGTAAGTGATGTCAGCCGTGAAGTGCAGTTGCAAAACAACCTAATTTTCTCCACTGGAAGTTAGTCCCTAAGAAATCAGGAATAATATGTAGGCTCACACAAGCTACCCAAATCAGGGCCGCCTTTGGCTCATTAGCCTGCCATGTTGGAATGTTCACCAATCAAACCAGGGTAGAAGCTTTGTCTACTTCACTTTTGAGTATCACCTCTTTGAAAATAATTTTCAACCCATTTCTTCAGGAAATGCCTCTCTTAATAGTACTTGATTCATATTTCCAAGTTGGTCTAAAATAAGACACGTTTTCTTTCTTATGAAAGGGCTCCAATAATCTCTACACTGGACCACTCCAATAACCTCTTAATTGGTGTCTACCTCCATACCTTCTGCTTCCAGTGTTGTTGTTTTTTTCTCTACCTACTCCAGCCATTTCCCCAATTACAAAGGTAACTATGTGATTCCTCTGCATAATTACCTTGTGTATCTTCCTATGAACATAATCTACAAATTTTTATGAGGCAAATAACTTCTCTCACCATCTAGTTTTGACCTATATTTTGGTTCATCTCCCAGCACCACTCTCTATCATCTCTTCCATACTCTCCCAGAGAACAGTAATCATTTCCATCATTAGGCTCTCATTTTGTGTTAGCCATCAGGAGAAAGTTTATGTATATATAATACTCACATATCAATTAATCAGTTATTGAGTATTTGGTAGGCAGTAGCAGGTCAAAAACTAATTTCCACAGGTGAATGGATAATGTGACACACACATACACACACACTACAAAAAGACACAACTGAAATATTATTCAGCTATAAAGAGAAGGAAATCCTGGTATTCGTGACTGCATGGATAGACCTGGAAGGTCCACTTATGCTAAGTGAAATAAGCCAGACAGAGAAAGACAAATATTGTATGATATGATTTATATGTGGAAAAACAACAACAACAAATGCTGGTTGCATAGAAACAAAGACTAGAGTGGTGGTTTCAAGGGGCTGGGGGTGGCAATTAAGGAGATGTAGGTCAAAGGGTACAAACTTTCAGTTATAAGAAGAGTAAGTTTGAGAATCTACTGTACAGCATGGCAAGTATTGCTAATGATTTGGTATTGCATACTTGAAAGTTGCGGAAAGTAGATGTTAAGCTTCTTACCACACACACAAAAAAGTTAACTGTGTGAGGTGATAGATGTGATAGATAGACAAGATTATCTTATCTTGTTAATCATTCCACAATGTATATGTATATCAAATCATCACATTGTATACTTATTTGTCAATTATTCCTCAGTAAAGTTGGGGAGAATAAATAAATAAATGTAAAAAAAAGTCATGGACTTTGAAGTTAGATACTTGGTTGAAAATTCCAGGATTGAAAGTTATTAATTAGGTGTGCATGGGCATGTCAGTTAAGCTCTCCAGTACATTTTTTCATCTGTAAAATTTGGATAACAATATGCCTTATGATTGGGGTAACAATTAAAGGCAAGTGTGAAGCAATGTACCTCTGTGACTAACAGAAGGGTGGTTTTTTTAAAGATGGCAGTGTGGCAGAATGACTCCTATGAGTTACCTTGAATAATTTGCAGCCTTTTCAGTTCTTTTTAATCCAGCTCTTGTGATTTAACTGAATTAAACATTCTATAGCCAGTCTCTTAATAGGAAAAGAAGCTCATTTATGAGTGAGATGGACAACAAAGTAAAGATTAAAATGACTGCAATTAACTAGACTCCCATTTTCCTAAACCTGGACCCTGGATGGAAAAAAAAAAAAAAACTGTGAGGGATCCACGCATTTCAGTAGAATAAAAATATGATGTACCCGATATTTGGAAATCATGGGATATAGATCCTCATATTTTCTGTGTAAGAAGTATTAGGATCTTGGGTTATGGAGCCAGACGACTTGAGTTCAAATCCCAGCTTGCCAAGTACAAGTTGCGTATCATGGAAAAGTTTCTTAAACTCTGCCTCAATTTCATCATCTATAAAATGGGGCTAACAAGAGTACCTGCTTCATAAGGTTGTTGTGAAATCAAAGCAAATAATATATTATATTGATGCATAGTATATATAGTAAGTGCTCAATAAATGATTCAAGTGACTGTATCATTTATTATCAAAGTGGGACAGTTTTGAGAGGGAAAAGGTGCTATTAATAACTGTGTCAGCAAAATAGGCTTAATCAGGGATAGTCCTGATCAAACCCAGAGGCATGATCACCCTAGCTGTGATGATGATGATGATGTCACCCAGTGTAAGCCAGACGAATTCCCCCATTAGTCTTAGTGTATCTAACTGATTCGCCAGCTGCAGGTCTAAGTTCAGGACTCAGACACAATCCTCCTTGTCCCCATTATCTTCCACTACGAATCATCGACCATTAGCTGCTACATCAAGCCAGAGGGAAATGCAATACATTCTTTTATCCTCCTGAGACCCAAGCAGAAAAAAATAAGGTTTAAATATTACTGTATTGAATCACTTACTTCATTTTATTTGGAGGGTCCATTTTAGTAAATCACAAGACTGTGGCTGAAACTTGCTGATCAGTATAAATTTACCCTTTAGTTCAGAATGCATATTTATTACCTAAATTTCTAAACCTTAGTATAGCCTTGGTTTCTTTTTTATTTCTTCTTTTAAACCATGGGAGGAAACTAAGAATAAAGGGGAATTCCCACGCAGCTGTTTGTCTTATTAGTATTTAGTGAGCATCTACTATATGCCCAGTACGGAGCTAGGAATTCTTCAAGATATGGTCCACAGGGAGTTTTCAATCTGGTTCAAAAAAGAAGAACCATTTGTGGAACCATGCCAATGTAAAACTATACATAACAGATACAGATCTGTGATGTAAATAAGGTCAGCAAAAGAAGAAAATCAGCCCAGGCTAAAGGTCTCAGAGGAAACTTGGTGAAGGAAGTCCATTTTGAGCTGGGCCTTAAAAGTGGCTGAATCTAAATAGGTAAGAAAGAAATGGAAGATCCTACCAGCTGGGGAGGTAACTACAAGATAAGACAGTTAAGATTGAGAAAGACCTTGATATTATGGAATGAAAAACACCTATTTTTATCGACTGGGACACTCAAGCTACTGAAGGGGTTGGGCAACAAGGAGAGACTCCAATGAGCCTAAGGCTTCACTCTGGGTTTATTTGATACCTAGCAGATCTGCCATTCTAACTGTACAGGATTTTAAAATGTTTAAATAGGCAACATGAGATTATTGTAATTGTTCCTTTATTAGCCTTTTCTCTGTTTAGAAAAGATACAGAGGAAAATTGTCCTCTAGAGAGAAATTCCTTTCAAAATTAAGCACGAGCTCTAATCTGTAAGTGACATCCCAGCAGAAGTCAAACGAGGTCTTCCATTTCAAAATGCATCTGATTTCAAGCTTGATGTCCTTAAAACATAACAACATAAAAATTGCAAATATATTGGCTTCCTAATGAGGGAGAAAAGTTTTCTTGGAAGAACAGCTTTCAAATCTGGCAAATAACTCATGTCAGTTTCTGCAATGTCTTCCCCTGGCAGTCATTCATAGAAATTTACTACTTGGCAATTGAGTCAACCACATATTATTGCTTAATTAAAAGTGCTTCTTTTAATAGATCAATAGACTTGCTTTTAGCAGTTGCCATGATAATACCTATGCTTTTATTCTAAGTGCTAAAAGGTAGTCAGGAAGGATGACACATACAGGCTCAATGAAGTTTGAGCTAAAATGCACATGATACAACATGTTGTTTTGTGTCAGGGTGCACGTAATACAAATCATATCTCTTTGAAACAGAAAGAAAAATCTGAGCCAATTCAAACTAATGACATGGCTCTTGTTTCTGAAGTGGGTGGGGGTTTGCAAAAAACCTCTGCATGCCACTCCTCCTCAGGGAAGGGTTGGCCAAAGCCAACCAAGGGGTGAGAGAAGGTCGCACAAAAGGAGGAATAAGATGGCATGTGCTTTTCCATGCTCTGAAAACCTCTGTCCTGTTCTTTCTTCCCTTTTATATATACTGTTCGGTCTTTCTCCTATCAGATTTTCTGTTCTTTCCCTTCCTGGAAAATTCGTTGTAGATAAGCGGTCTTTCACCTTTTCTTGGGACACAAACCCCTTTTGAAAATCTGTTCCAAACTATGTAGAAAAATGAGCATAAACCCAAAAACTTTGCAGAAATTTTGAGATCCACAAATCCTCTGAAATCCATGTAGACCTCCAGTTAAGATCCCCTCCAAATATTCTCCAGTAACATTGAACGAGGAAAAAGGGTAAGCCTTTAAAGTTACTGTAGACCTGCGTTAACTCTGAAAGGTATTTTGTTCATGATTCATAGCTTAAACAGAGGAGTGAGTTCATAACTATCTGGCTGGTCAGCATGCCAAGTGTTGCTTCACCTAAATTGTATTATGACTCTGGAGGAAGTCCTATGTATTTCTCTACCCCACCTTTAGGCAGTGGCCATAACAAAGTTTATTCTGAGGCCTGCCTACTATTGCCCTGCTCCCAACCAGTCATAGTCCATTGTAAGGAAAAGAAAGGGCATGTGTATCTAGGTAAAATTGTTTTTACTCACTGAAAGCAGTTTTTCTGGAGGAAGTGTTAGATTAAAATAAAATTCTTTCAATTTTAATGTAAGCTTTCTGGTTGAATCTTAAACCCAAAGTAAAATCCAGGTTTCTAATCTTAACATCAGATGTTGGTTTGGCTTCTTAATATATGAAAGCCAATGTCCTCTTCTTCTTATAGACATACAATATTCAACAAAACTCTGATTAACAGGACAAATGGAATGTCAGGATGTTCTTCTTACCTGTCAAAAACACCACCATGTGTGACCTAATCACCTCATGAAATAGTGTTCTGTGACGCAATGTAGGCCATTCAGTAAATAAACTGTGCTTCGGGGAAACCTGCCCCACCCATGGAGACCACAGCCTGATTAAATGCAAAGCCATGTCTTGCCCACTAGCTTTACTGGCCCATATATTATTCCCCCTTCATCCCAGGGTATGATTCTACTACCAGACGAAAATAGATAAGAGTGATAAATTGTTGAGTGCTTACTGTCAGCTTCCGTCAATGTACTCAGTCTACCACCTCCAGTTAAGATTGCCTATTCTGCCTATTGTATAGATGAAAAAAACTGAGCTTAGTGAGGTTAAGTAACTTCCTCAAGATTCCACATCAGTAAGTGAGGGTGTATGACTTAAATTTAGCCATCACTCTACTGCTTTCCCAGGCTTTCCCTGGTCTAGGTTTCCAGTGACAGGAGACAGTGGTTTACAAAGAAAGTTGACCTAGATGCTAAGTAGACCTTCTCTTCTAGCCAATGGAGAAACACAGGCATAAGGTGTGGGTCAGTCCTTGTGGACCTTGTGTCTTTTCCTATTTCTATTTGGTAGAAGGTAAAAACAGAATCCCCAATGTGTCGTGATGTTTTGCATACATTATGGAAGGCTTTAATTTGCTATTTCTTTTCTTTACAGAGAACCTCTTTTAAGTCATAGTAAATAAATGATCTTCCCACAGATTAAACTATTTTTGAACTGAGAAACATAAAATCAATTTCTTTTTTTTCCTGAAAGACGTATAAGGCCATCCAAAAACTAGACTAGAGTAAGTTACTGCAACAGAAACAAAAAATAAAGATTAAAATACCAAAAAATGGGATTAAATGGAATTTATCCTTATTCTATATCAGCCCCCAGACCCAATTGTTTTCTTTTATTCCTTTTTGAGAACATGTAGTCTCTCCCTTTCACAGAACACCCATTCTAATTGTCTCCGCCACTTTCTTTGCTAATAACTACTATGTCCACCAAAAAAATAAATAATAATTATAACAAAATTTATTATTTAAAGTAAATAATAAACCTTCATGGGTCTGTAGTAGGTTTTATTTCTGATGGTGCTTCCATACAACTTCTCTCATGCCTCCCTCTCTCCTTCAGAACTACTGTGTGAAGGAATCGTTTTACAGACGTGCAGAGCACCCTTTTAATTTATCTTGATATCAAACAGAAACCAAATCCTGGGGCAGAAGAACTTTTAAACAAAGTAGGAAATTGTGTAAAGGTGCATTGCTATCAATGTGCGCGCGTGAGTGTGTGTGTGAATGTGAGAGAGAGAGAATATATTCACAGGGAGATGACAGGGAATGGTTATTATAAGGAATTACTGTTTGTTGTTTTACGTAGATCATCCCATAAAGAAAATTAATCAAGCCAGATTAAATATTCATGAAGGATGTAATTTTAAAAACCACATCTGTAAAACCACATTTTAAATCCAACACTTGGGAAATGTGCACCTTTTGTTAGTATCCTGCATGACACATTTTCTCCCACACTGATGTCCAACACTACACACAAATCTGCTTTTTCCATAATGGGCAGAATTGCCTGCAAACTTCTCTGGCAAGGTAAAGGAGGATTTTTCAAGCTGTTATTTATAAAAATAAACTTTCATTGAGTTTTTTTTTTCAAAAAGTCTACTTAAATGCAATCACCATTGTTGAAAGTGAATTAAATAATTTTTGCTCATTTTGTTCTTCACTTATTAAGGTTATTTAATATTAACTAGTTTCACTATTACCACTCGGCATATATACCAGTGTTATAAATATCATCCGTAGAATTTCTTTTCTTCATAAGTGGACTTTCTGCCAGAGAAAAAAAAACCCTTTTTGGTTCAATGGGTGCAAAGTCTCAGTTATGCAAGATGATTATGTCCTAGAGATCTGCTGTAAAACACTGTGAGGTGCTCACAGTTAACACATATTGTGCATTTAAAAATTTACGAAAAGAGTATCTCTCATGTTAAGCATTCTTAGCACAAACAAGAAAAAAAGGGGGACACAAAAAACCTTTTGGAGATGATGGACGTGTATTACTTTGTTGAGGTGGTGGTATCACGGTGTAGGCATATGGCCAAACTTTTCAAATTGTATATATTAAACATCTACATCTTTAATAGCGATTATACTTCAATACAGTTGTTTTAAAAAAACACCCTTTTAAATTTCCAATAGACTTTAATGAGGACACTAGCCATCAATGAAATAAATCATGGCATATAAAATAGAAATGTGCATATCCCTCTAACTGCATTAACCAGAATGAAAATGCATGTGCGGCACAGGTACACACACACACCACTCATTCTTGAAACTTGGCCTTTTTCTTGAAACATTTCCTGATGGCAAAGAAACGAAAAGCTCAAAGAATCTGTCAAAGAGATGTCCAGGATATTTTTATACTGTGTTTCCCTGAAAATAAGACCTACCGCGAAAATAAGCTACAGTTAAGATCGTCGCCAGATGGACACATTTAGTACATTATGACGATGTTCCAGAAGATGACATGACTATATTTTAATAAATGTAGATTGTTGTACACGAAGAAATAAGACATCCCCTGAAAATACGCTCTCATGTGTCTTTTGGAGCAAAAATTAATATAAGACCCAGTCTTATTTTCAGAGAAACACGGTACATTTTTAAGATATCAACTTTTCTGTGCTTTGATTTTTATAACCACCAGCAGGCCAACCTTTCACAAAAGCATGACACTTCCTTAGGTGTTGGTACATAGCAACTTTCCCAAGTGCCAAAGAGCCCCTTGAGAGCAATGTGCTGTCTTCTTGAGGTATACCTGACGAGAAGAATGCGTAAATTCAACGGCCAGAGTGTTGGTGTCAGAGTGTGTGCACGTGTGTGCATGCACACACCCAATACCCATAGGCAGACTCGCTATTCTCAGTGCTGGACGATTTCATTTCAGTAGCAGTTGTGACTTCAGTATTTCCAAGAAGAAAAGAAAAAAATGGCTGATACAAAAGGGAGTGAAAGTAACCTCACTGAACAAATAAACTGGCAAGTGTATCTAATAATTGCCTGGGTTCAGCATTTTTCTGCGATAAATGAGTAAACTTTAAATGTATCTCTGAGATGCACTATCACAGGCATTGCCCTGGGCAAGTTTTATCCAATGATGAAACAGCAAGGCCTAGTGAGATAAAGATGATAGAAGGGGTACTATCAGGTGGCAGCTGGGTAATTACAACTCTCTATTTGGGCTCTGCAGTGATGCTGCATGTGATAAGTGGAGAATAATGAAGAAAAAGGAGTAGTGATAATGCAGGAGCTAAATGGTAGAAAATAGCCTATCAGCCCACAGCCCTCGGAGTGCCTGTGGGGACTTTGAACTATCTTCTTCAGTTTTCATCCACAGAGAAAAAAATTCTCTCTTTCTTCTTCCTTCGCTAAATTTATGTCTGCTGGGACAAAAGGAAAAACTGAAAAGAAATCAAGGGTATGTGACGAGAATATGACCTTTACAAATAACTCTGAAGGTCAGTATGTAATTATTCTAAAATAAAAGTATCCTGTAATCTCGCCCATACTCACAAAAGATGCAAGAGCATTTTTAAAATGTGATTTGGCACAATTTTGTTGGGGATCATGGCTTAGGAAAGGTCAAGTAAAGTATTTCTAATTATAGCCTGTCAAGTACAGCCTCAGAACACTCCAACCATTTGTTACTATTGAGTCAAACTTCACTTATAGCAGAAGACAGGCTGAAGACAATCCATTATGGGTGAGAAAAAGGACTGCTTCTGGCTGATATTTTAGGTCCAGAGCTCTAAAACAAAAAACCCTGTGTAAAAGTTGAGGTTTTGTAACCTTGTTCCTTTTGTCATCTAAAGCAGGTTAAGAGTGGACTTGACTTGCACATGGGCCTGAATTTGGAGTAATTTTGTGTTTTTGTTTTACTTGGAACTAGTTTGAACCTCACACTGATGATGAATTAAATCAAAATCAAACCTCACACTGATGATGAATTAAATCAAAATCAAAATTACACAAAAGTGTGCGTGTGTGTGTGTATACATATGTGCGTATGTGTCTGTGCATGCACACGTGATGGCTAAGGCCCTTTTAAAGATTTTTTTTTTAATTGTGGCAAAATACACATACCATAAAATTCACCATCTTAAATATGTAGTTCACTAGTGTTAAGTACTTTCAGATCATTGGGCAACAATTTCCAGAACTCGTTTCATCTTGTAAAATTGAAACTCTATACTCGTTAAACAGCAACTCCACCTTCCCCACAACTCTGGTAACCACCATTCCACTTTCTATTTTTATACATTTGACTCCGCTAGGTTCCTCATATGAGTAGGATCATATAATATTCGTCTGTTCATGATTGGTTCATTTCACTTAGCATAATATCTTCAAGGTATATCTATGTTGTAGTGGGTGTCAGAATTTCCTTCTTTTTTAAGGTTGAATTATATTCCATTTTATGTACTATATACCACATTTTGTTTATCCATTCATCAGTCAATGGACACTTGGGTTACTTCCATCTTTTGACTATTGTGAATAATGCTGCCATGAACATGAGTGTACAAATATTTCTTTGAGATACTGCTTTTAATTCTTTTGTGTATAATCCCAGAAACTGTATTGCTGGATCACATGGTAATTCTATTTTCAATTTTGGGGAGGAAATCACTATACTGTTTCCACAGTGGCTGTACCATTTTACATTCCCACTAGAAATGTATAAGGGATTCAATTTCTCCACATGCTTTTCTCATTGTGGTTTGATTTATGTTTCCTTAATGACTAATGATGTTGAGCATTTTTTCATATGCTTATTGGCCATTTTTCTTTGGAGACAGGTCTATTCCAATTCTTTGCCAATTTTTAAATTGGGTTAGTTGTCTTTCTATCATTGAGTTATAAGAGATTTTTATGTGTTCTGGATACTAGACCCTTAACAGATATAAGATTTACAAATATTTTCTTTCATTCTGTGAGTTGTCATTTAACTTTCTTGATAGTAACCTTTACTATTAAAAAACTTTCAATTCTGATGAAGTGCAAATATTATATATATATAAAATATGCAATTATATATACATGTATATATATATAATATACATTATATAATATATAATATGCAATTATATATACATGTATATATCTATAAATGGTACCCTGAACAGACGTATATACATATATATACATATATTGCTTATGCTTCAAGTATCATATCTAATCCAAAGTCAGAAAGATTTACACCTAAATTTTCTTCTAAGTGTTTCATAGTTTTTAAAATTATTTTTTAAAGATGCAATTTAAAATTTTTATCTTGGCCTGAAATAACAATCTTGGGTTCCATATTGAAATCTACGTAGACAGATTTTTGCATAGCTAAACATACATGCAGTAGGTCACTCTACCATCGTGACAAATATCAGCTGGACTCCTGGGTGCAGAAGGGATTAAGACACCATTACAGCCTTGAGCATGCTCATAATGTTGTGAGAGAGAAGTGATTTATTATGTGATTTATGATGAAAAAATCATGATAATTGTATTAGTCTGTTCAGGGTACCATACAAAATATCACAGACCAAGTGGCATAAACAACCAAAATTTGTTTGCCCAGAGTTCTGGAGTCTGGAAATCCAAGATCAAGGTACCTACAGAACTGATTTTTGATGAGACCTCTCTCCTTGGCTTGCAGACAGTGCCTTCTCACTGTGTTATCACACGGCCTTTTCTCTGTGCTTATGCAGAGGGAGAGTTCTTTGGTGTCTCTTCTTCTTAGAAGGACACCAGTCATATTGGATTAGAGTCCCGTCTTTTAACCTCATTTAACCTTGATTACCTCCTTAAAGGCCCTATCTCCAAATACAGTCACATTGGGAGTTAGGGCTTCAACCTATGAATCTGGGGAGGTGGAGGGTGGGGCACAATTTAGTCCATTACCAACATATAAAGGTCATACACATTATTTTCTCTAATCCTTACTTTCCTTTTAAGATAGGTATTACAGATGTGTATATAGCCTAAAACATTGAGCCTTTACTCCAAAGTCACAAAGCTTGATGGGATTTGAATCAAGATCTGCTTATGTAGCTGATGACATGGTTAGCCACTATTCTCTTTCCTCTGCCTCATGCCATCCAAGGCACCATCATCTCTTTCTGAGACACTTGTGCTAGCCTCTTAACCTCTTCTGCTCTTACTCACTACCATCAATTTTCCTCTTATTAGCTGAATTGATCATTCCCAAACATATATCAATGCACCATTCTCCCTGCTTAAAATTCTACAATGACTTCCCATTGCAAGTAGAAAAAACCCATACCATTACTGTGGCTTACAAGCCTTTACATGAGCCAGCTTCTGCCTATCCCTCTGATACCAAGTTGGACCATTGGACCACTCGCCCCATGCTCTCTACTATAAGGTATGAATTTTCTTGGAAGCTTCAATCCCTTTGGCTTGAACCTTCCCTACCCCCTCTCCCTACTCCCCCATCCCCCTGCTGCCCAAGCTCTTCACCCAGCCCCTTTCTTCTTTTAATTTCGGTCTCAACTCAAACATCACCTTCTTAGAGAGGCTGCTTTAGACCGCATGATGGAAAACAGCTCCCTTCCTCCCTCTGAGTCTGTCATGTCATTCCTATATCTTTTTCACAGCACTTTTCACTATCCCAGAATTTTTAAAAAATTGATTTAGTGGTTTATTGTCTGCCTTCCTCTACCAAATTATAAATTCTATAAAAGCAAGGACTTTCATTCTTTTATCCATTGCTCTTCCACCCATTCCTAGAATACTGTCTGGCACGTAGTAGGTGATTAATAAATATTGTTGAGTTAATTAGTCACAATGTTCATAATGCTTAGGAGAAGGGAACAATTAACTACTGCTAGGGCAGGAAGGGAGAAAGGGAAAACGCCTTTACCAGGTGTTGAAAAGTCTTCAGCGAAAAGTGCAAAGATTTGAAATTGATGGATAAAGTTGAAAGCTCTAAGAAAAGAAGTGGAATGAGAACATTCCAAAATGAAAAGCATGTGTGATGTCATACAGTTTAGAAATACTTTCATGATCTTAATATTTTACTTTTTTTGCTCTTCATAGTGTGAAAGCACTTGAACATACATGATTCTATTTTATCTTCATTCTGATTTTGAAGATAAGATCAAAATTGCAAGGTTAAGTGACTTCCAAGTATATACAGAAAGCAGCCAACAATACAAACTCTATGTTTGGCTCTTTAAAAAAATGTTTTCACAAAACAAATGAGTACTAAAAAGAAAATAATGTTTACTGTTATAGTTAAAAAACAAAACACTAACTGCTGAAAAAAAATAAGCCCCCAAATTATAGTGTCTTTACGCGGTGCAAGTTTATTTTTCATTCACATACAGGCCAAGGTGAGTGTTCCTGGTGCCTCTCCTCCATGTGGTGATTCAGGGACAGTCTTATTCTATTCGGCAGCTCCACCATACCCTAGGACCTTGTCATTGACATCCAGGCAGCAAAAGGGAAAGAGTGTGGATGAGGCACAACATCTTAAAATCCTTGACTCAAAAGAAACACACCTCACTTCCACTCGCATACCAGGAGTGAGCAATGGCTCTATCTAGCTGCAAGAGCAGCTGGAAAATGTAGTTCCCAGCTCACCAGCTCTTTTCCAGTATCAACATTACCTTATGGGAAGGAGAACATGAATTTTGGTATATCAATAGCCATCTCTGCCTTATTCATTTCTTTTAGAATCTGATTTTAAGATTTAACTGTCCCAGCAGGTAACTATATGGACCACAACCTAGGGAGTGGGTGTGGGGTAGAGCTCTCAAGGTAAAGAAGGAGGATAGAAACAGTAACTTATTACTCTTAAACGTTCTAACTGGTGACTGGACATTGTAGGAATTTTCTGGGGCTGCCTTTAAAGGTACATTATCCTTCTTAGCTATATTATGAACATACTATACACAACTGTTCATTAATACTCTACATCTCTATCTCCCATAGTTAGTTTTGCCATTTTTATTAAGTTGAGCCTAACTTATTATCAACTAGTTGTGTGCCTGAACAGACTGGAACCATCCAAATCTTCAAACCAACTCTGTATATCTATACACGTTCAGTTTTCTTATTTATTAAATGAGTACTACTCTACTCAACACAACTATTAGGAATTAATGGAAAGAATTTTAAAGGACTATTGGAGAACTAGGACAGGAATTATAGATCATTCCATTGATTCTTCATCTTTGCCTTCCTAAAGCTTGTGTCATCTTATACATTTCATAAATATTTAAATGAACAAATCCTTACCTCCAAAACTCAAATGACAATAACTCCCTTGGCTTTATTTTTTCTTTCAAAACACATTTCTCATCCTTAGCCATATTGAGGTATTCTCTTGAGGAAGTAAAACCTCACACATGTCACAATCACTCACCACTCCTTCACTGGTACTTTGCCAAGTTTTTTCTTTTAAATACACTTTAGATAGGAACAAGTTTTCCCCTCGAGTCTACATTCTTCCCTCAAGACACATACGCAACCCTATTTGATTTCAGGGGAAGATAGAGACTTCAGAGCACAAATAATTAAGTCATGCTTCTTTTATAAAACTTTTATTATGTTTTTCTAATCAACGGAAAGCTTAAACTATATTTGACAGAAAAAAAGTTGTTTAACCTTCTTAAGTTTTTAAATTTAGCCAATTAATAGTGTGTGCTCCTCATGAGAAATAGAGTTGATGATGGTAATAATCATAGCTAACATTTTCACACAACTTATTATGTACCAGCTGATTTTCTAAGTACTCTATATACATTTAAATCATTCCATTCTCACAGCAAACTTATGAGGTAATTACTATTTTCACCTCCATTTCCAGATGAGAAAACCATGATACAAGAAGTTAAATGACTTTCCCAAGCCATTTGACTAAGAAGTGGTGGAGCCAGGATTTGAACTCAGGATGTCAATGTTATTAACTTCTATGGAACCTTGTATTTTGGGAAAAAAAACTATAAAATTATTAAATATTAGATGTTGAAGAAGATTATTATATTCCGATCTTTCTCTACCCCTACCTTCTTCAAGCCATCCTTTACAGTTGAAATGGTCTTTCTCTCTAAATCTCCACTTAAAATTATTTAATGAGTTTTATCACCTCTAAGATAAAATCCAAGCTCCTTGGCATGGCATACAAAGCGCTTATGTTCTGGCCCATATCGTTTGAACAGTCTCATTTCCTACTATTTCTCGTAAGTCTCATTTTTCTTCAGACACACCAAATATATTAAACTGTGTCGTAAAAGTCAGCACCCTTGTTTCCCTAGCTTACTCTTACACATCTTTCTTTTCTCGGTTCATCTACTCTGGGAACCTCTTCTCTCGCTTTTCCTTTCTTATCATCTCTTTGCATCAGGTACCCCTGCTCCAAAGTCTAGGCATTTCTCCTCTGAGTTCCATTAGTGTGCTATGTGTTTTTCTACCACAGTACTTATCATAAAGTATTTTAATTGTTGGCGTAGTTTTCTTCTCTCCAACTAGGGTGGGAATTACTGAGGGTAGAAACTCCATGTACGTAAACTATTTTTCACTCTGCATACTGACTGATAAATGATCTAGAAATACAGAAACATGGAAAAAATTATAATATCCATTAAAAATATCTCATTGAGTTGGGTATATAAATTTAGAGACGTGAGAATCAAAACCTATACACTGTCAACAGAGTAGATTTTTGCCAAATTATTTTTCTTAAAAGATGATTGATTTCCATAGAGTAAAAATGTTCTGTCTCAGCATGGTGATAAGAGAGAGATAAATAAAAAGAACCTTTCACTTTTTTTTTTGAGGGTTATCTTGCATCTTGTTCACAAAAGCTGATGTCATTTACACTCCAACTCTGCTGGAGCTATTTTCACTAAGCTCCAATAAATCAATTGGCTTAAATCCTTAATAGTTTAAACAAAGGTACAGATCAACTAGGACTGATAAAGGGGAGCTAAGAATCCTGTTCTTAAGAAACTTTAAGATCATCAGCATAGCCATTACTTCTGAGAGGCTCCAATAAAACTATAATAATAACCAGCAATCATCATAATAATAATAATCATGATTAATAATCATAATACTCTATACTTATCTCATGCCTTTTATCCATGGATCTGAAAACACGTTTTATAATCATTATGACTGACATTCTTGTGAGCTGAATATTCACAGTGTGCAGAAAAGCAACTGCACTACTTTTGATGATGACATTATTGTAACAGGTTTAAGATAGGATGTCACAAAAGGAATAAATGACAAGCTCTAGCTTTCCAACCAAATTTTAATTGTAAACTCTGTTTTCCATTACATTGAATGGCCTGTGATTGCCAGGATACTATAAATTGACAGAGACAATGGCTGACAGTTCTATGGAATTCAGGAATTGTTAGGGGTGATTGCTGAAGAAATCCCTGATTATGAGAGTTTCCCATAAAAACAGTTCTGCCAAATGAAACTTTGTCCTAATTGGCCCAAATCCAACCTGTAGATACCCTCAACTTTCAATACACCAAAAATTTGGCCCTGAAAAATTATTTTCAGTATTGGTTTAACTTAAAGAAAAATTTGAATTGGGTATTTTTTTATTAGTTTGCATTTGGCATGAACAGACACACTTCTATTTTCAGAATGAAGTCTTGGGAATCTTTAATGGAAGAGTTTCATGTGGGTCATCAAAAGCTTAGCTGAATGGATGGGTTAGGAACTCTTCCATTAAACAGGAACTGTCAAGGAAGGAATAGAAAGGTGCCTAGGTGATCAATTTCTTATAATGCTGTTCCCAAATCTATAACACGAAACAAAACAAAACCCAAAAAATAAAAATAAGAACAAACCAAAAATGGACTGATGTAATGGAAAAGGGAAGTACCTACTCGTATTCATCCAACCAACCAATCTTTTTTGAGCATCTACCAAAAGCAAGTCAGTTTGAAAGTTTTGTATGTGTGTGTTTGTGCATAGGTTCTAAAAATAATACCACTTTTTACTAAATGTATCGGTCTAGCCCCATTCTCATTATATTTGAATAGCAATTTTTGTCTAGGTCAGAAGTGTTGGTGCAAAATAGCAATGCATTAGTCTGTTTCTTTAAGAATGCCATTTTACTCTTTATGTCAGTTTCTTTTAAGGCCGGATATCAAGGGGATATGGTTCATCTTTTGGACCTGCACTTACAACAATGAATGGACTATCATCAAGTTAATTTATAGAATTCATTTGACATATGTACTTAGGCTTTCATGAAACCTCATCTTAAATCCTTAATTCTGCTTAGAATGAAGAGCACATTCGCCCACGCCCTTTGGTCTAGCTCCTACCCCAGTCCCTGCACATTGTAGCAACTTTATCATTCTTGGCGTCTTCATTTACCTGGAAGGGGTATTTTCGTGTACGCAGGCGCTTTATACATCATGTTGCTCAGGACTTTCATGAAACAGAGGAAAAAACTGAGACTTGTGGAGACTGGGGTCTTACCTAAGGCCACAGACTAGTTGAAGTGAAGTTAGACTAAAAATCAGAACTTCAGGTCACCATCCTCTGTTCATTCTGCTCTACTGAATGAAAATCATGACTGACTCCCCAACCCTCAGCCTGGAAATTAGGAAATTTTGACAACCAGCCTCTCTACAGGCTTCAGTAGTAAAAAGTAGGATGAACTGATTATTAAAAAGCAACACAAGAGGAGATCATCCAGAAGCCCCCGCAGCCAATGCGTGTTGCTTTGATAAATTTTATTTGCCTTCAATTAATCTCTATACTTGTCCCAAAGAGAAAAAGTCCAGTTTACCTTCAATTTCCAGACTCCTTAACCAAGAAACTAGTCTTGGTAAACATGTACTAATCAAGATTTTAAATTCAGACAGACTTTCACCTTTTTTTTGTTCTTTAATATATTTCTTGAGTATTTTGTTTTCAGTTCATTCTCCTCCTTTATTGAATAAACTGTTTAAAACACCAGTAATTTTTCACTTCCCTGGGTACCCAATCTATGTTTCTAGTCTATCTCTTTAATCCCAACATATACAGATTTTGGCATTTATTTCTTTTTCTTTTCCACTTACATCAAACTTTCTTGACAAGCATATAGCCATGTAGCTAAAGGATGGACATGCACGTGATTTTCTTTTCCCACAAAGTTTCAATTTTCCATTAATTTAACCATCTGGGCAGTTCAGTTCAGAATATCTTTTCATTCAACTGTAACTTTGTGAGATTAATAGTCCATTGGAAGAGTACACACACAAGTTTATGGAGGAAGGTTTGTGCATTGGTTTGCAAGCGCTGCTGCAACCAAGTGCTATAAACTAGATGGCTTAAAACAATAGGAATTGATTGGCTCACAGTTCTGGAGGCTGGAAGTCTGAAATCAAGGTTTCAGTAGGGTGCTGCTTCTTCTGAAGGCTCTGGGGAAGAATCTTTCCTGGCCTCTTCCGAACTTCGGGTGATTGCCAGCAATCCTTGGTGTTCCTTGGCTTGTGACTGCGTCACTCTAATCTCTGCATCTTCCTTCTGTGTGTCTCTGTGTCTGAATCTCCCTCTCCTTTCTTTTATAAGGACACGAGTCACTTGGGTGTAGGGCCAACCTAAAACAGTATGCCCTCATCTTAATCAATTCTATCTGCAAAGAACCTTTTTCCAAATAAGGTCACATTCTGAGATTCTGGGTGGACATGAATTTGGGGGGAACACTATTCAACCCAGTGCAGTTGCTTTTTCCATTCCATTGTACAATTCTGCCAAGGCCTTGCAGGTGCACAGGGTCCAACATGGCCTCACAAACCTTCCCAGGAAACGAACAAGTCAACTTAGGAGGTGAAGTAGCACAGAGAGTAGAGAGTTCCTACAACTATGGTTGGATCCTACCTCCGCTTGTTCCTGGCTTTGGGACGTGGCACAAGCCCCATTGTGTCATTGGGTCTCACAAATCTCATATTTGAAGTGTAGTAACATCCCTATCACAATGGTTGCTGTGAGCACCAAATGAGATGTAGAACCAAAGGTCTTACATTTAGCATACGGTGGTGCTCTGTAACCTTTAACACCCTCCCTTCTTTCAAGAATTAATGAGCAGGTAACGTCCTGGAGGAAGCAGAGACAAGAGCCCTTTAGGTACCCTAT
This sequence comes from Rhinolophus hipposideros, assembly GCF_964194185.1. NCBI lineage: Eukaryota > Metazoa > Chordata > Mammalia > Chiroptera > Rhinolophidae > Rhinolophus > Rhinolophus hipposideros. The sequence continues at coordinate 66,004,742 of NC_138050.1, forward strand.
TCTGCCTAGGAGTAAGACATGTTCTAGAAAGAGGAAAAATATAGACAGCATGCCTGGGAAAGTTGACTGATGTTTGTCTTTTTTCTTTTAAAGGTAGCTAGAAAAAACAAACTGCACTCCTGGTGGATGCTTATTATATTGCTACATTGTATTTACACCTGACACATGGTACCCAACATCTGAGAACCTCAACGTTTTAAGGGAGTGTTAACTCATTATTCCTTCTGGGTTGGTAGCAAGTAGTCATCAAATCTACTTTATAGCTGAGGAAATTGAAGCACAGGAACATCAAGTGACTGTTTCAAGGTCAGTACCCAGCTAGTTGCTACGGGGACCAGCAACGGCCATTGGAGGATTGAGTACAAGGGCTTGAGTACAACAATTTGGCTGTTATCTTTATATGCTCCCAACTCACGGATTCAGTAATATAGGCAACATACTTCCAGAAATAAGAACAGGGTGTCTTAGAAAAGAAAATAAAAATAAAGAAAATACAATAAACAAAATGTGGCATATGCATATGATGGAACATTATTCAACCATAAAAAAAGAATGAAGTGCTGGTACGTGCAACAATGTATATGAATCTTGAAAACATGATGCTAAGTGAAAGAAACCAAACAGAAAGGCCGCATATTATATGATTTAATTTATATGAAATGTCCAGAACAGGTAAGACCACAGAGATAGAAGGCAGATTTGTAGTTGTCAGGGGGTAGAGATGGTGGCAGAAAGAGAAGTAATTGATTTAATGGGTTTGGAGTTTTCTTTTGGGGTGATTAAAATATTCTAGAACTAGACTGAAGTGATAGTTACTCAACATTGTGAGGACACAAAATGCCACTAAATTATACACTTTAAAATGGTTAACTTTATGTGAATCTTACCTAAATAAAATAATAATAAATAAAGAATCTGAGCATCTAAAAATGAATACTAGCCACACCACCTGGTTCCCAAGGACAGACGTATGAAGCAGATTACCTGAATCCGTAGAGGCCATACCTTCCACTCAACTAACTGTAACTGCATAATTTTCTGAGTCTATTTTCTCTACTGTACGATGGTATCTTCTACCAAATTAGTGGTTTTCAGATTGCTGCTGTTAAGGCTGCTTAATGTCCTTTTAATAAAACCCTAACCTTAATATAAAACAGAAAACCCAAACTGAGTGAGGAGGTCTGTCCAATCTGCTCCCTACTCTAATCCGTGGTGGCCCCAAAGGTACCCTCTGAACTGCAGTGCTCTTGGACAAACTTGCAAATCCCTGGAACAGATGATTTCTAAACTCATGATCCCATGGCTACAAGGGAACACCCTCCCTTCCTGTTTAAAATCACAAGAGGAAGATGAGATGTGAATGTCAGTATCATGTATGCTATAGTTCATAAATATGTGGCTTAGGAAGGAAGTACCTGTCAAACTGAGCAAGACAGGTAAGCAAAATTCAGCCTGACCTGGGACTCCTGGCAGCTTTGGGTGTATTGGAGGATGTGAGGAAGCCCCACTGCTTCCACACCATCCGAAGTCTAACACAGCTTCCTGGGACCTGATCCAGGAGATCAAGAACTTAGTGAAATTCGTGAAAGGTGCCCCGATGCTTTGCAATGTGACTGGATTAATATTAAAGGGAAAGACATTGTCACTTGCTCAAGGTTCAAAATTCCTCTGGGCCACCAATGAAGACAGCTAAAGACTTTTTATGCCAGGTGTTGATCAGGAGATTGTGACTGGATATAGGGAAATTTTACATGAGTATGAAAATCAGAGAACAAAAGAAGAAGCCAAAAGACGTTGATCTGGTCACAGTAATTTCTCCAGTTTCTGCTCATATGTGGCATGTATAAAGCTTCACTCTAGAGTTACCATGCTCCACAAAGAAATCAAAACATCTATATACAGAGCCCACAGATAGACTTTTAAAACCTGCTAGATTATATAAAAACTCTTCGATCTGACCAGAATTGTACTGGCCTTATCAGCTTATCAACCTTCCTGCCCAACTTTATGTGCTAAGGAAATATTTTTCTCTCCCTTCTCTCCCAAAGACTTGTGATCTGACAGGAGGACAGGACGAGAAGGTGGGAGGGGGAGGAGCTGAAAGTTGAAGCAGAGTAGAGCTGAATTATCACTTAATTTAAATAAGCCGTGGATCCAGAAATGAAAATGACTTTCATGTGTTCTTCGATGTAAGGAAACTGCTCTGACTCTCACAGGGTTGAAATTTTGAAAATCAACACTGGGATGAAGGAATATCAAATAAACTTTCTAGATGATTCTTTGCACAGTCTAACGTGGAATTATCCACAAGGAAAACTCTTCTGAGGAAGTTAGAAATGGGAAAGTTCATGTTCCTGTCATATTGAAACACATTAAAAGTCAGCGTTATGGGTAGGTCGAAGTATTCTAGACCAGTGGTTCTCAAAGTGTGGTGCCAGGGTGGGCAAAACCTGGGAATTTGTTGGTAATACAAATTCTCAGCCCCATCGCAGACCGGCTGAATCAGGAACTCTGGGAGTAGGTCCGGCAATATGTGTTTTATCAGCCCTCCAGTGATGATACTGTGCATGACTGTTTGAGAACCCCTTGGAGATCTATTGTTCCGATGGATTCACTACATTTAGATGAGGAAAACAAGGCCCAAAGTAAATAAATGGCTTTCCCATTATCACCCAGCTGAATGTGTGAGCTAGAAAAAAAAGATGAAAGTTTGGAAGTGTTACAAGTTACATTTTGAAAAAGGAGCTATATTTCTTTTTCCCCAAAGATTAGGAAAGAATTGATGGTTCCAGTTCAAAACCTGCTTTCTGATTCATCAAATGTGAATTTAACATGCACAGTTCTGAGTAAAATCCCATCAGAATTCCCACGCCCACCACTGTGTCCTCAATGCTGGTGACAGATCTGGCAAATAATAGTCACTCAATAAATATTAGTTATGATATGAATCTGTTCACACAAAGATTGGCAAGCACTTTATCCATTTCCTTGTGTGATTAATGGGTCTCTGCCCAACTTGTAGAAACTTGCCCAAGGCATAGAGATCCCAAAACACCATATTCTCTTGCAGGGAATAATTTTGACAAGTAGCTCAGTTTTTCCTCATCTCCACCCAAATGCCTCCAAAAGTGTACTGAAAAGGAGAAATCCATTTTGAAAACTGAAAATCTAAGAGAAGTTTTTGAAATGTTAACCAATGTATAATTTTTCCCTAAAATGTATCAAGTCAACTTTCATAGCATCTGGGCAACTTTTACTACATAGCTAAAATTTTGTTTGTTTGTTTTTACTTTACCAGGGAACAAATTGAAAATGCAGACTTAGCATCTGTGAAATCTTTTCTATTTAGAAAAAAAGGGAAAGATTGAGATTAAGGTGAAAGGATATCTCAGGGCAAGAGGGTTTAAGAAACAAAACAGATTTTTTTCCAAAAAAGAACTCAAAACATAAAAACACTAATATAGAAAGATTAACTTCAAAATTAAACAATTATTATTAGTGTATCTATCAAATCCATCTTTTTTCTCTGTAGCAAATTCTTGACTTCTTCACTTGAAATGTTTAATTCATAATTGTCTCTTATTTTTTGCTGAATTATTTGTCCTACACTAAAAATGTTATTTTAAAGAGTTTTTCTTTATAAAATCTTTTCTTAGATTGTTTTTCCTAAAAAACAAAAAAAGGTAATGTCTGTACTAGCAGACATTAGGGGCATGTTTTATTGGTCCAATAATACTTACATCTGATGGTTAAAGCCTTTGGCATCACGACATACTCAAGGCTTACATTAACATTAAAAGTCTTTATTGAACAGCAGCAGCAACCAAATTACATAATACAAAATCTTACAACTATACCTAATAAAAAATACTATGCAATTAAGCCATTTCCCTAAGAACCCCATGAACTTTGTGATCAAATAATTTATATCAAACTCGCTATATGGTACACCTTATTTATTGACAAATTCTGAACCACATAAATATTTTAGAGACGAAGCAAAAAACTTTTTGTCTGTTCTTTATACCATATCTTGTGCCACATTTAACAAAATAAGCTATTTGGGGACACTGCAGATCAGACTTTTTTTTAATGATATCTGAGTGGTTTCTGGACCTTGATCTGGAAATTGTCACTGTAGCTATCACACTCAGAAGGAAAGAGTATGTCTAGGAAACCAGCTATGCTGAAAAGTAAATTTTCTCAGGGGTCAATATTTTCTACCAAGGAATCACATCCATGTTGAGAGCATCATGAATGAAGAATAGCCTTAAAGGGACAATGATTTCTCTAATATGCCAGTCAAAGCAAGCAGTTCACTTCTTGGAAAAAAATTATCAGCCATCTGTCATCAGCAATGCAGCAAATTCTCCACCTAGGTGGCAGAGATTCAGGTTGCCCAATTCTCATTGCCCCTGGCATTTTGGGATCTAGGACTACCACTATTTGCAAAGCGCTATTAATGAAACAACTTTCTCTACACCATCATAGTAAAATACAAAAGGAGGAAAAAGACACCACAAAAGTGATAAATAAAATAAAAAGAGACTGCACTGTACACCTGAAGCTGAACAATAATGAATGCCAACTATAATTTTATATATATATATATGTATATATATGTATGTATATACTTATAAGAAGCAGAGTACAGCATTAGGAATAGAGACAGTGGAAATGTAATGGCTCGGTGTGTTGTCAGAGGGATAGTGGATGTGGGGAGAGGGGTCCACACAGTGTGAGGGATATAAATGATAAATGTCTGAGTATTACTTTGTCTTGTGCACCTGAAACTAATTTTAAAAAAATAGTAAGAAGAGAAAGATCTTAAGGAGAAAATGGCCAACCTCATGAATGGCAGCTCTAAAACTAATCTTAGTACTGGCCTTGTAATACTTTAAGAGCCTTCCTAATTCCCACCTTTATGAAATGGAGCTAATAAACATACCTGTAATCAACTCAGTTCTTCTCTGACCTGCATATTTTAATGGCGCTTTTCTGAGCCTTAGGCAAAACTCTCTTAGTCCTTTTTGAATACTCTGGTTTTGGGAAAAGCATGAAATCCCACATAGTATAAAAAACACAAATAGTATTGTAGTAGAGGTACAAATGTGCTTATATTAATTAGGTATGGAAAAAACGGATTCTTCTTTCTCCCCCTATAATCAATCTGCTCTTCGTTGTTGGCAATACAATTAAACTCAGCCTGATGCACTCACCTAAGCATAGGCTTAAGGTAACTTAGTTTCTTTTAGATAAATGTCGATTTTTCGGATTTTCTGTCCTTCTCTCTTCTCCTGTCCAAAATGGCAGCTAAGTGTGTATGTCAAGGTGACGGAAGAGCAGAAGCTTGGGTCTATCAATGATCCCATGTCCATTCCTGGCACTGGGGGCTCAGGTGGCTCATCCGGGGCCCAGAGCTCCTTCCTTTTGAGCAGTCCTCTGACCTCTGTGTGCTGTGGCATTCCTGAGAGATGGCTATAATTGGTCTCTGTTGTAGGTGGGTCTGCCTGGGAAACCACCAAATCAAGGGCCTATCACTCTAGCACAGTAACCGCCAAGGAGGCTTACAGGCAGTCCATCGGCCAATATGTACAACCCTCCACAGGCCCATGGAGAATTTGGGGTAACTTCCTTGCTTTCACAGTTGACTGAGAGACACCCTGAGGACCAAACCCAGGTCCTCCTCTGCCACCCTGGGAGAAATGGGACCAAAGCCCCTTTCTGCTTGTACTTTCTCTACCTATATTCTCCTGTCTCATCTCCTCCTCCTTTCTTTTCCCCATCTTTGGGGCTGTAATCATGAAACTTGACTTATCAGGAGTAGAATACACCTGGGATGAATATTTTCAAAATATTATCCTGATGACAATATGAATTTCCCATACTATGTTTTTTGTTTTGTGTTTTTCAGTCATTCTGATAATGGCCATGTTTGGGAGGGTCTGAGAAGGACTGCCTGAGAAGTCTCATCACATCACACCACTAAAACCCTTCCATGACATCCAGTCTTCTTTGGGATAAAATCTAACCTAGTTAGCATGAACCATGAGGCCATATTTTGATCTGTGCTGTATTCCCACTCCCACCAGGCATTCCAACCACCCCTTCATTTCTTTTCATCCTCCTTCCTTCCTGCCTCCTTCCCACCCTCTCCCCACAACTTCGTACTATTTTCCCTGCAAGATGCAGTCTGGCATGACCCTTTCTACCATCTACCCTCCCCAGAATTCACCAGCATAAATAAGATTCTCCTCCTGTCACACTACACAATTGTTTTGTAGCAGTCTTTCTCCCCTTGCATCTCCAGAACAATGACATCCTGTGGTGTGGTGTTTGTTGAATAAATGATTTTCAGTGTTAATGAAGAGATTTTTAAAATAACAAAATTTACATAAGGGAAAACTCATTAGATAACTTAAATCTGTGATTTTTAAAAAAGATACATTTTGTGTGTGTGTGTGTGTGTGTGTGTGTGTGTGTGTATTTTAGTAAGCAAACATAGCAAAATTATGGTCAGGATAATGGGCTATAAGTGTTAAAGAGTGTCTGCTAAGTCTGTTAATAGGTAGATAAGAATCATTGGTAATTGGCATGTTCTTTGTATGCCAACAATGCCACTAACTGGTTTCTCAGGCCCTAGACAATGTTAGACCTCACTCTTAAATAAAGAAAGTATTTCCCTTATTTACACAATGAGTTTGCTTAAGGAGTTCTGTTTTCCTGGGTAAAACAATGGTGGTTTTACGTCTCTCTTCACACCCAAATTATCACAAATTAGAAATGAATCCGAATGAGGTCAGACAGCATTTATAAACGTGATATGAATTCATTTCATGATGAAATGTTACATTGTGATGTATAGGAGAGGACAAAAGTTTATTACTTTCTCTATGAAAAAACTGGTAAAATTTTGTCACTTCATTTTTTTCTGTCTTGCCTTTCAGGCAAATTTTTAAAACACACAATTTTGCAATGATTGAGGAATTGTGGTTCTTTATGGCATGTTTATTTTGTGTTTTGAAAAAGAAATTTTATAATCATCAAAACATGAATTTGTGATCTAACCTTTAGATAAGCTCTTCATCGCATTAACAACTCAGGTAGCTTTTCAAAATAGATTTATATAGCTAATACCCTGCTTCCTGAAAAAGAAATTAACAGTTACTTTTGAACCAGGAAAATGCTAAGCCTGGTGGTAGATCAAAAAATAAGCAAATAAACCAGATAAATGAATGGTACTTTAATTCTTCAAAGAATATATGTTATTGCAACCGAGCAATCACCTGTAAGAAGTGTGCCCCCTTTCTGAAGTTGAACACGAGTAGTCTGCTAATTCTCAAATACTTATTGTCATGCAGGGAGTCATGTGGGGTCTCTGGTCCCGCTCCCCACCTAAGAACGCAGGACATGGTAAGGCCAAAAAGGAACACCCACGGAGCCATAGATAGGGGAGTCACACCACTATAGTCTCTCTTGGCGGCTGGGTTGCAGACACAGGCAGCAGGAGCCACACTATCTGCAACCTGCCGTCTACTTCTCTGCAATCTGCTACCCGCACTTCGCCGTCCTAACTGCAACCGGTGCTTGCTAGCTCAGCCACCATCTTCTTGCTAGCCCCCATTTTTCTGCTAGTGTAGCCACAGCAGTTATATTAGTGGCCAATGGCTCACTGGTTACAGCTGACGCCCAACTAGCCACAGCCGATGGCCATCCAGTCACAGTTGATGGCCATTTACTACCTGAGCCAGCACCTTTCCATGTGAGGGCGAGAGCCTGGAAACTGCACTCCTTTCTCTGGCCCCACATGGATCCACAAAAGAGAGAGAGAAAAAAATTACCAAGAATTGATTTAGTTCCTTGCCATGTATTAAATATGGTTCTAATGAGAGAATTAATTTTTTTTGCAAGCTATGAATCCTTTGAAATTGGAATCCAGAAAATTATATGTGGGAGACACTTCTTCCTTTTCTAATTAAGTGGGGAACATTGTCTTCACTATCCAGCTGTTTTCTCAGAAACTGAAGATGGCCTTCCCTATAAATATAATTTCATTTTATGGGGAGTAAGTTCTCCCACACCACATGCCTAAACTTCTTTAGATGTAAAAGGCATGGTCATGAAGGCCTGTCTTCCCAATTGAAATGCGAAACTAGCCTTTCCAAATAGCTTAATATTTAACTATTAACTATTAAGACCCACCACTGCTTAAAATAAAAATCCTTGGCATAGTAACCATTTTCACAAAACTAATTCCCTCAAATAGGTATGTCCTAATGGACCAATAAAACTTGCCTTGTCGTGTCTGAATGCAGCATTATGGCCATTTAGAGTTGGCTATAATTGGTAATCAGTGCTCAGTGAAAGTGGGAGGTGGGGAGGCTTTTATATAATAATACATTATACTGGGCTTCCACAGGACCTTTCATCTGAAGATCTCAAAGTATTTGACAAACACTAATTAATACTCATGACACCTCAGTGAGAGAGGTAAGCATTATTATCCCCATTTTACAGATGAAGAAATGGTGAGGTTAATTTGGGTAACCTGGTGAGTCAGGGGCAGAATGAAGAGTTCCTAATTCTTAGTCTTGTGCTCACACAAGCATTACAAGGGGCTGCCATTGGAAAGATAAAAGGAAATGTACCTCATTTTCAAATACCTCAAGGTGAAAGCAACAATTATAAATGGGAACACAATTAAGTCATCTAATCTCAACAACAGTAACACCATCTTGTAATCTTGAAACTTTATTTTAAAATACCAAAAATGATTAAAAGTAGCTTCTTAGACTCTGAAGTATAAAATAAAAATTTTATCATAGGAGAAGCAATTGTGAAAATTCTTATTGAATAATTTGATAAAGTAGCCAAAAGTTGTTTTTCAATTTTTTAGGATGGTGGATCAGATTCTTGCAACAGCTCTAAACTTCCTGAGGGCAGAGATCCATCTTTTTAGATTTTATATCCTAGTGAAGAGTATAAATGTTAGTTAAATTGATGAAACCTACTAGAGCAAGGTGCTAGGGGAGCTTGTGAAGATGAATAGGATAGAATCCCACCCTCAGAGGGACTAGGGATTTAATGAGAAACATGGAATAAAATAAATAAATAAGATATAAAAGGAGAGAAGATGGAATGGGCCAAGTAGTTAGTATGAAAACACCAACGTTCTAGGTTCAAATTGGAATGTTAAGGTTTTGATGAATTCCCAGATAATAAAACTGCCACTTTTGGAAGCTGTATTAACTCTTACAAACCATTATGGCAGTTTTCTTCAGTTAAAAGTTAGTTGGCTTTTAAACAGGATATTGTTTTTTTTAACTCATTATTTAGAATATAGACTATTACAATAAATATTATTTGGTCCAAGAGAAGGCTCGGAAGTAGCTTTCAGATGAGCAGGGAGCCAGCCATATTGGCCTTCTTTTGGTTTTTCCAAAATCTCTCTGCCTCAGGGCCTTTGCAGATGATATTCAGTCTACCCAGGAGGCCCTTCCCACCTTCCATCCCCACCTTTTTCACCTAGCTACCATGTTGCCCTGAAAAGACCAGGTCTTATATTAATTTTTGCTCCAAAAGACACATTAGGGCTTATGTTCAGGGGATGTCATCCTGAAAAATCATGCTAGAGTTTATTTTCTGGTTAGGTCTTATTTTTGGAGAAACACGGTAACTCCCACTTATTTGGATTTCTGCTTAAACATTATTTTCTGACTCTTTAGATTATCTCTGTGGTTACATCTTCTGAAAACTCTTTGTACTTTTCCTTCATAATAGCTATCACAGCTCATAATTAAATATTTGTTTTTTAATTAATATTGTTTAATTAATGTAAACTCCTGTTTCCCTCTGTTGTCTGCCCCTGTGGCTCTAATTTTCAAAAAATCTAATGTCTTTGACCACTATTATACACCCAACACATAGGAGGTCCTCCATAAATGTTAGTTGAATAAAAAACAAACACATATTGCTAATTACTGAGAACGTGAATTACTTGGGAGAGCTCTTGCTAAGAAAGAGAAAAGCAGCCCCCACCAGTAAGAGCAAGCCTGATACTATCAGTTAGGCCCCAGGTTGATTCTGGCTGGCTTGACACTCAGCGAGTCCACGGTGCTCTCCTGTTGAACATAAGCAATTTCACTGGACACCAATGTCATTCAAGGCCATCGTGTGACCATGATTGATCAAGACAAACACAAGACCACTCTGTAATCATGTCTGAACTCAAACAAAAACAAGAATATTGTCAAAACCACACAAATATCTGGACATCTTCTGTTCTGGCTAATATGAACGACTGCTGCTTCTTTGCCAACAATAGCTTTAGTCTTGCATGTTTTATGCCACCTTTGATGTAAAAATTCCAATCATAGAATAGTCCCTTCTTCCTGACAGCATCCTTGAACTCTCCCTAAAAATCACCTAATACAAGCCCAAATCCTATAAGATTTTCTAACATCCTCATACTAAGATGGCCATAGTTTTCTTTAAACTAGGGAGATTAGCCTTTCGTCTTATTAATTGCAAATTGTATTTTTTGTTTTGGTTTGCTATTTGTATGGAACATCACATATAAACACATCTAGCAGTAGGTTGTGGTGTTTTCTTTTAAATGGAGTTGAAATTGTCCATCTCTTTTTAGTGGCTCTGGAGTTTGAGTCATAATTAGAAAGAAGTTACCTACTACAAGTTTATAAAGGAATTTCTGAATGTTTTCTTCTAGCACTTCTATAATTTCACTTAGATCCTTGGTCCTTTTGAGTTTTTTGTGGTCTACACTGTGAAGCATGAAAATCCAATTTCTTGGATGGCTAGACCATGGTCCGAGCAACACTTATTAATTAAAATAGAAAAGAAAAGAAAATCATATCACACCTATTTGAGTTTCCATTTTTTCATATAACTTTTAAAAAAGTAATATAATTTTAAAGAAAGAAAGAATACTCCATGGGAGCTTAAGCAAAGAGCTCCTTCAGGTCAACTAATTTGTAGTACAGAGAAAAACAATGTTTTGGTTTTTTAATATTTATTACATTTTTCTAAATGTAAAGAAAAAATAAAAATAAAGATCACCTAAATTGTGTTATCATGAACCACACCTTGTTATATGTCCAGTGTTTTCTTCTATATCTTATATAAATAAATATATTACATATATTCATATAGTATACATGATTCATACATACCGAAGGTGCCAAAAAATGCATACAAGTGAACACTTTGGTCAGTGTTACTCAAGCAGTAGTTCGCCATAATCAGAAGTGTCTGGATGCTGATGGTAACCACTTCGAGCACCTCTTGTAATTGCAGAAGTCTTGGCTATTGTAAATAATGCTGCAATGAACATAAGGGTGCATATACCATTTCAAATTGGTGTTTTGTATTTCTTCAGATAAATATGCAGAAGTAGATCAACCACTACGCTTTACACCTGAAACTAATATAAAATAATAGTATATGTCAACTGTAATTGAAAAAAAGAAAAAGCCTAACACAATGAGAGTGGTTAAAGTCATTAAAATCATTTAGAGCAGTGGTTCTCAAACTTATCAAAAATCAGAAACAACTGGAGGGCTTGTTAAGCCACAGCAGCCAGGGTGGATCTCACCCCCAAAGCTTCTCTTTCAGTTAGTTTGGGGTGGGACCCCAAAATTTGCATTTCTATTGAGCTCCCAGGTGATATTAATGGCACTGGTCCGAGGGCCACAATTTAGGAACCACCAGAGTGGAGTAAAACCTGAGTGCTTACAGATTCCAGTAAAATAATTATTTAAATTTAGGTTGATTAAAGGTCAGCCAGAAATTCCTTATTTGATCTCTGTGGAAATGTTTCCAAAAGGTGTTAATCCCCTTTCCACCTGAGAAAATAAAGTGCTCTCAACATAACTGAGGGCTTTTTTGCAGAGTGAGGATCTTGCCATGCTAAAGGGATGATGAAGTCCCCGAGAGCAGTTTCCAGGCTCTCACCCTCACATGGAAAGGTGCTGATTCGGGTAGATGACCACCAGCTGTGATCAGATGGCCATGAGCTTTAGCCATTAGCCAGTAATATAACTGCAGTGCCTACGCTAGCAAGCACGGATTGCGGCTAGCAAGTGCGGTTAGCAAGTGAACTGTGGATTGCGGATCGTGTTGATCCTACTTCCTGTACCCCTGCCCCCGCCCCTGGCCACCAGCGAAACTGGGGTGCAGGAAGACCCCTCGTTGGGATACTGGCGGATGTTTGCTTTTGTGTCTCTACCAGCTGCCATTGAGAATATAGTGGTATGAACCACCTATCTATGGCTCTGTTGTTGTTCCTTTTTGGCCTCACCCTATCTTGTGTTCTTGTGCCGGATGCAGGAGCTGAGTCCCTGCATTACACATGCCCAGGCGACGCTTCTGAAGGCACCCACGGTTTCATCAAATTGTAGATGGAGATGATGCCCGAACGTGGGCGGCTTTTATTCAGATTCCAGGAGCTACCAGAGAAGTTCATTTTAAATCCTACACTCCTGATGTCCACCTTGACTTCCTCACACACACAAAAATAAAGTGATCCAGTGGCACTAACGTTCTAGTGCAGTGCAGGGAGACAGACAGTGAATCTATAAACCACAGGTATATAATCATCTTGATCATGATATATTGAAGGTTAACTAGTGTCTTCTGGGAAAGCGTATCTGAGCAGGTGACCGCAGAGGCTCTGGCGCACTCTTGGAAAAGCTTCCACTCCAGCTGCTGTGAGGAGGTGGCTCTACAGAGGGGCAAAAAGAGTGGGGGAGGACAGAGAGGAGGCTATGGTGAGCAGAGGGGTACAAAACGATGATGTGTGGACCATCGTGGGAGCAGCAAAGAAAGACAGAAAGAAATTACAATCTGTTTTGAAGGGAGAGCTGAAAGGAACTGCTGCTGGATTACATGCGGGTGGTGGGAGGAAAAAGGAAGAGGTGATTTAAAAAACAAGTCCATAAATGGCCATACAAAATAGAATATGATTTTTCAATAAAATGAAATAAGTAGATCGCGCACTTTCAATACAATTAGAAACTTCTACACAGACTTAGTGGATGTGGTCTAAAGCATGGACTGCCCACCCCTCCCCCCAGAAGATATCCACTGCAAATCTCTGAAACCTGGAAAGTGACCTTATTATTTGGAAAGAGGACTTTTGCAGGTGTAATCATGTTAAGGATCTTGACATAAGATCATCCCAGATCTCACTTAGAGTGGGTCCTAAATACACTGATAAGTGTCCTTATAAGAGAGAGGCAGGGGAAAGCTTCACACAGACAGGAGAGGAGCAGGCAACGTGATCACTGAGGCAGAGATTGGAGTGCCATGGCCTCGAGGAATGCTGGCCCCCACCAGGAACTGGAAGAGGCAAGGAAGGATTCTCCCCAGGAGCCCTCAGAGGGAGTGCGGTCCTGCCAGCACCTCCATGCAGACTTCGGCCCTCTCGTACGTTCAGATAATGAAATTCTGTTATTTTAAGTTACCCAGTTTTTGGTAATTTGCTACAGCAATCCTGGAAACTAATACAGGTGAGATGGGGAACAGTTTCATGAATATTATTTTACCTCTTTATTTAATCATGTGACGTCTTCTCCATCCTCCCCTCACTAAAATATGCTCTGTGAGAACAAGGGTTTCTATTTGTTGTTTCACAGTTGTGTCCCAGAATCTAGAAAAGTTCCAGGTACATAGTAGCCAGTCCATATGTATTTTCTCAACAAATTAATAGTGGAGAATATGATGTGACATATATTTGATATAAAGACTAAAATGAGGAGAGGACATTTATTCAAGGTGGAGGGACAGATCTTGATAAAAAGGCAAAAGGCAGAAGCCCTGTGCAGTGCAGGCTGACCATGTTTCTGCCAGTTTGGAGGGTTCTTACTGGTGGAAATACAGCTCCTGGAGGAGGTGGGACTGGATAATTTAGTACAGACACCCTCAGACACCGAGGGTTTTAAGCAGGCAACTGACCTGATAGAAATGGTATTAAGAATTTTGTCTGTATTCCACTACCTGCCCCAGATACTATTCTTTCGATCTTACATGTTGGTAGGTTCTTCTTTTTCTAAGTCTTGTTGAATTTTGCCAAAATTGTTCATTATAATTAGTTCTTATTTAATGCCAGCATAACTCTAATGGAGAAATTTATTGTTTTCCAGTTCTTTTGATTTAGCGTTTATTCTACTTTCTCCACATTATATGCCATCCACAATTTCCTTATATTTTCTCTCACCTGTCCTAAATACCATCCCCCCTATTTCTTTCTTTCTATCTTTTTTTTTTCTAATTAATAAATGCTCTTTTCCCCAATTCCCTTTATCCAGTGCTGAGTTGGTCGTTTTGCTTTTGTCAGTTCTTTCAGTTACAAAACATGTGGCTTTGCTATGGTTGATTATAACTGACTAGCAATATTTATATAACATTTCATCTCCAGGGCTTTTTCAAATTTCCTTAAGACCTCTTTTGTGGGCTTTTCCCCCCCTTTTGCATGCATCATATTCAAGTACCAATTTATTTTTCACTTCAAACATTTTTCCTATCATCTTTTTTCTTTTAACTATTCCTTATTAGCTATTTTTGAATTCCAACTCTTTCCATGGTGTTTCAGCAATGGCAGTTTGTCAGCTTCTTAGAATACCTCCCCAATTATCCAAGTTCTCCTGCTTTACTTGGTCAGCTTCGCAAATATCCTCATATCCCCGAGTGGCACTATAACAGATGAGACCCTTGTAATCACTCACAACACCATCAAAGCAAAGAGCTAGAACAGAAAGTTGCAGGACTTAAAAACAATCAGTAGCCAGGTACAAAGGACCTCAGTGACACTATGTGAAATGACAATTGGGATGAGACAGTTGGGAGGACTAGATAGGATGCTAGTGACTGAAGAGTAATAGGACCCTCACACTCATAGCACTCTATAGCTCCTCCTGTATTACTTAGGAATACATTCAGCTGCAAGTAGCATAAAAGACAATTTTAGGGACTTTAAACATAGGCATTTATTTTTCTCATTTACTTGTTTGGATTTCTTCTAGGAAATTCAAAAGTAGATGATTATTCAAACTGGTTCTACAGTTCAGTAATTTGTCTGTAATTTTTTATATTTCCTACATGGTCGCAGATCACTGTTCCCACTCCAGGCATCACATCTGAGATGAAAGCAGGAGGAAGGAGCTAGCATCAGCCCATGTAGAAGCAAACGATTTCATAGAAAGTTTCAGCTCGCTTCCGCTTATGTCTCATTAGCCAAAATTGGTTACCCCAGCTGCAAAGGAGACAGAAAAAGGGAGTAGTAAGTTGGACACCTTGCTGCCCAGTATAATACCAGCATTTTGTTAACAAGGAAGCTGGGTGAGTTACATTGGTTAATAACAGTATCTGTCACAACCTTGAAGTTTAAAAATGACCCCAGAGAAAGGGAGAATCCTGAAGTATCTAAGATAAAGTATCTACAATCGTGGTCGAAATCTAGATTAAGTGATTCTAAAGAAAAACAAAGTTATGTGCACCTGCTATGATTAGATAATGCCTCAAAAGGGTTAGTTCCAGTACATAGCAAGTGCTAGTAAATGTTAGCTGCTTTGGTAAAGCTGCTGTAATAGTGGTGGAGACGAAGATATAATTATTACAACTGCCATGAGATAAATTAAGGTTTAGCCATTCCCCCAGCAAAAATTTATTGAGCTTTTACTTTATGCAAGAACCTTTACAATTCAAATCCCAGGAAGGAAAGAGTTTAACAGGTGATTCAAATAATCAGGAAAAACACAAACATTTATTGTGGATGCAACATTAGAAGAAAAAGATAAGCACTTTGGGCAGACATTCCTAAAAATTCAGAATGCAATTTATTCTCTTCAAGAGCAAAACTATGGCTATGGGGAAATGTGACCTCAGTAAAAAGATAGTTTTTGTTGCAGTAACAATTACAGTAAAAATAACAGTAAACACTTGATTGAAGCAAGGAAATACGGATACAAAACAAACTGAAGCAAGTGGGACTATGACTGTTAAAAATTTGTCAGTTTTCTGTTGTCTTGTGGTTTTGTTTGATTTGGTTTAGTTTTTAGAGTCAGCAAAAGAATAAAGTTGATGCAGAAAACCACACATAAAGAAATTCTTCTGCCAGAATGCTTTTGCATGAGGATGTGTCTGCTCTTTGTAATAAAAAAGGACACAGGTTTACTGTTAAACCCAGGCAGGTTTGCCAGGCGAGCACTTAGGTCCCAGAAGGAAAATGTTAAAGAAAAAACAAAACAGGTGACATAAACTGAAGGAAGTACATGGAAGTTCCCTGGATAGAAGAGAAGAAAATGGAGAAGAGCACTGGGGTACAGTGGTGGGGAATGTTAAGAAAATAAATTTCATAAAGGGACATGAGAGAAAATGAAATACAAGCATCATTTAGAAACTAGTTAAGAAAACAACAGACAGTACATACATGTTACTAAGAACAAGATTAAAAATGCTTCCTTAAAGGGAGAGTTTAATCTTAAGTCTCCAAAAAGAGAAAAGGAAGTAAGAAAAAGGAAGAGAAGCAAAAGAGAATAGAGGGGAGTTAAGGGGAGAAAGCCATCAATAAAGGCGGGGTCTAATATGGTAAAATCTGAGTCCCAGAAAAAGAAAGAACACGGGAAATAGCACACTGCTAGGTAAGGAGAAGAGATGCAATACCCAGACTAATTTTAAGAAGAAATCAAAGAGAGCTGTTTGAAATCACAATATATGGTAAAGGAATAATTTAAAGGTGCAATCCGTCTTAATGTTAATACTATGTAAAACTTATGTCTCAAAGATAAAATAAGATAAATCTGCAATGTAAACTTTAGTGTAGGAAATGAAGGTAAAGTAGTTGTTGAAATGTTGGTGTTAAAAATATGTAAGATCAGGTAAGATATAAGATCATTAATAAGAATTGGGGAAGAGAAAAGAATCAGATTTCAAATTTAACATCTCTTAATTAAGCATCTACTATAACTCAGGTCTGTGCTAGGACACACACACGTGGTAAGGAATTGCATGAGTCTTGGAAAATGATGATAGAGTTGGGAGTAATTTAAAAGCAACCTTTGAACATGAAATATTTAAAATCAATGTGAAAGAGAGTAGAATTTTAGGATGTTTAGTAATATAAAATATACTATATATACTATTATATAATTATAATAATTACTATATATAGTATATGTAATACTATATATAAGTACTATATATGCTATTATATAATTACAATATGTAATTATATACTATGTAATTATATAATACATAATTATATAATAGGAATTATATAATATATATACATATTATATAATTATATGTATTATACATATTTATAGATATGCATATTATATAAATACTATTATATGCAGAGGGTACCAAAAAAAGTATACACATTTTAAGAAAGGAAAAAACTGTATTAAAATCATGTTGCAGGTAACCACTTTGAGCACCTCTCGTAATTGCAGAAGTCAAACATGACTTGTATTCATCTTTTGTTATTGGTATATATTGAGTATTACAATTTTAATATAGTTTTTTACTTTCTTAAAATGTGTATACATCTTTGTCACCCTCTGTATATACTATTATATATACTATTTATACTATTGTATATTATATATTTATATATTATATATTTATATATTATATATTAATATATTATATATTTATGTTTATGTTTACATATTTATATTATATATAATATATATTATATAATAGTATATATTATATGTAACACATATATAGTATATCAATTATATATACTTATATAGTTATATTTTACATAATACATAATACATAAATAAATTATATTTATGTATATAGAAATTATACATATAGTATATATATAACATATACTATAACATACACTATATATATTATGTATGATTTCTCCTCTTCCCTCCCCTTCCTTCCTTTTTGCTTCTCTTCCTTTTCCTTCCTTTCCTCTTTTGGGAGACTTAAAATTAAACTCTCCCTTTAAGGAAGAAGTTTTAATCTTGTTCTTAGTAACATATATATACCTTCTATCTGTTGTTTTTAACTGGTTTCTAAATGATAGTTTGTGTTTCATTTTCTCTCGTGTATCTTCATGAAATCTATTTTATTACCATTCCCCATATATTATATACTATATATCTATACTATTTTATATATAGATGTATATATACACATATTTGTATATATATGTATATACACATGTATATATGTGTATATATACATCTATATATGTATATATATGTGTGTGTGTTTATATAAATGTGTGTGTGTATATATGTGTGTGTGTGTGTGTGTGTGTGTGTGTGTGTGTGTGTGTGTGTATAAATAGTCTGGAACATAACTACAGAAAAGAAAAGTGGTCCAGCAGAATTGGTATTGGTGAAGTAGAGAAACACTCTGGCAGGGTCTACCCAGTCTAACCCTTCTTCAGTGACAAAACCTGGAGGAGTTTTTAAGCTTGAAATTATGGAGGCAGCAAAAGGGTTTAGCAATAGTAAACGACTCAAACTACAACGTATGTAAAGAAGATAAAGGATATTTTATTACATATAAAATATTGTCACTCTATATGTACAAAATATTGTTATATCTATATGTATACTTATATATAAAGCATATATTAGCATCTAAAAATTATAGAGTGGATTTCGGTGTTTACCTTCAGTTTGTCTTCACTGAAAGGCTGATAGGGAGAATTATAAGGCCCAATTAGGGCCAGTTTCTGTTCTGTTTGCCTTCTCTGTTTCTGTCGATCCTCTTCTATGTGTCCCACTGTTATTGTCTTCATGACATATGTTCTGGAATCATTAAGTCTATATCCTAACCATTATTTTCTACATTTTAATGAAAGTGTTACATAAATCAATGACATCTTGGCACCATTATTGATTGTCAACATTTGATCACAAACATTTATGTCTTCCTAAGGAACTAAATACCAGAATGAAATGATAATTGATATGCTCATCAGAGCAAATAATTAAAAACATTGTGTGTCATCATAAACACTTTTAGATATTAGAAAAACAAAGCAATAAATTTTATCCAGGTATTTTGGATGCAAATAAATATTAAGTCAACTATAATTCATGCTTCACTAAAGAATAACGAATAGTAAAAAGTTCACCAAACTGTGTCATAGTTATTGAACCTTGTCAAAACCCATATCTTTTTTTCTCCTTTCATGATTTTTATTTCTTCTGCATATTAGTAGCATAGTGTGGGAGTGAGGGGGAAATAATAAATCACCTTAAAGCAATGAAAATTACAATTTTGTCACTCCAGTGCTTATTAAAGCTTTTAACCTGGTTATTATTCCATATGTGGAAACTGCAAGTTAAATATGTATGTTAACTATGAGTGAAGTTTAAAATTCAAAACCAGTAGCTGAGAACGATGAATCAAGTACACACAGATATGACCTTTTAAAGTATCAAAAAAATAAATTGTATATAAAAATAAAATTTAAATAAAAATATGAATAAACAAAACAGATCACTTGCAAGACTGTAGTTTTTAGCCATTGGTCTTATTACATTCCAGTTTATTCTAGAATGTATGTATGTGTATATATTTTTCTCCGCATCAAGAATAACACATTTATAAAATAAACTGGAATAGCTATCTATTATGGTGACTGAAGGATTAAGCATGGAGTCAATTCTAGAGACACTTACAAAACATGTTTGCTAGGGAGAAACCCTAAAAACAGTGCTTGGTACCCTAAGACCCAGTTTCATGGGTTGTGACATTCCAAAGTATTTATTACTTGGTGGTCTATGTGGTCTAATGTAACATCATTACAGACCTGGTTCCCTCTGCTTCTGTAAGTGATTAGTGGGCTGAAATCTGCCAGTCCTCTATTCAGTTTGGTAAACATGGGCTTGCCTATCACCCTTCATTGTGCTTCTTCAAAGAATGGTTGCCACCTTATCCGGTAACAGCTTTCTTTACTAGTGCTACTCATGTGAAATAATCTTTCACCAATGAGGCCACTATTTCCTTAGCACAAGAAGAAACATTTATCTTGCCACTAATGGATAATTAATTTTAAAAATGTATATTATGACACAATTAGAAAAAGAAAAAGAAAAAAGCAAGCTGGACAATGGAACTAAATGTCCCTTCTTCAAATTGACTCCTATTTAGTTCTTCCAATGTCATCTCAAACACAGATAACTTTTCTTTCATGAATTGTTCTCCTGAATGATTTATATGTGTCATGTTATCTGAGGCTCTCTCCGAGTCCCTTGGTGGATTTAGCCAGCCATCAGCTGCATAATTGTTAATTTTAACACTATAAAAGCTTCTGATGCAGAAGAGATAAGGTGTTGGTGGAAGAATTAATTGAAATGTATCTCCCAATCACACTAGGCTCCTACTACTGGTTTCCCACATACAAAAATTATACTTTAGATTTAAAGTTAAAATAAATTTACATCTTTGCCACTCACAAAGCTTTGGGTCTAGTTGAAATGGAAATATTGTTGCTAATGCTCATGAAGGTTTGTCACCCTGAGAACAATTCTGGGGACTGCACAGGTCACAGTCCAATGCACATTTTCATAGATAGATGAGCTCTTACAGTCAAAGGCAGACAAGACATAGGATGGGATGGGAGGTTATGGGAAAGGAAATGAAGGGGAGAGAGAAAAGGAGGAAGACTGAATAGAAATAAAATAATACGGGTTATTTATTACTTCATCTGTAACTTTCTTTTTATACCTCTTAACTCTAATTATAATTTTCCAGGCTTTTTATGCAGCTAAGGAAAGCAACATAAGCTAATGAGGCAACACTTCGGCCCTTACATGTCCTTTCTAAGAACATAAGTGTGTGTGGGTATGGTCTAAAAAGCCCTTTCAGGCAATTACATTTAGATATTTGAGGTCATAAAAAGCAAAAGCATGTTAAAATATTGGTCACTTTTAGTTTCCTCTTTACAAATCTGAATGCGTCTAATACCATCTGAATGCTCTGGACACTCCCTTCCGTGAGTCAGACAAAAAATTTATGAGTGTATATGATATGCTAGGTACCGTGAAAGGTTTGATCCATGTTGCTCATAAGTGGATGTAAAAGAATATTTCCAGGGGCTGGCCCGGTGACTTGGGCAGTTAGGGCTCCATGCGCCTAACTCCGAAGGCTGCCGGTTCGATTCCCACATAGGCTAGTGGGCTCTCAACCACAAGGTTGCCGGTTCGACTACTGCAATGGATGGTGGGCTGTGCCCTCTGCAACTAGCAACTAGCAACTGGCAACTGGACCTGGAGTTGAGCTGTGCCCTCCACAACTAAGACTGAAAAAACAACAACTTGAAGCTGAATGGCACCCTCCACAACTAAGATTGAAAGGACAACTTGACTTGGAAAAAAGTCCTGGAAGTACACACTGTTCCCCAGTAAAGTCCTGTTCCCCTTCCCCAATAAAATCTTTTTTTTAAAAAAAGAATATTTCCAAAGAAGTTCGTAGTATTCATTCATTCACTGACTCATTTCATTCAACAAACATTTTATTAGGTTGGTGCAAAAGTAGTTGCAGTTTAAAAATTAAAAAAAAAAAAAAAATTAAAAATAATTGCAAAAACCACAGTTACTTTTGCACCAACCTAATACAAGCACCTTCTAAGTGCCTGGCACTAACCAGCCACTGTGATATAAACTGGGTGGTTGCCCTGAAGGAGTTCACAGAGTAACAGGGCAGAGGAGCAAGTAAGGAAACAATCACGAGGCAGTGAGAAGCCCGAGGGAGGGACACCAGAAACATTTAAAGTCACACTTCTCATTGTTACAAATGAAAATGTCACTGGATTTTACAAATCAGGCCCATTTCCAGGTATATTTTCCTACATATCCAAACTTTCACCAGTACCCATTTCTACCCAGCTTGCGGTTCTAAACTGACATATCCAGTTCAGCAGACTGTAGCCAGATTGTCAATACTATAAGGAAAAGCTTTCAAAGCCCCCTTACCTTTAGCTAGATTAACTAGTCAGTCCATCTAGTCTGTTTTTTCTTAAATATGAAAGTCAGAAACTGCTAAGTGGTAAAGGGAATTATAACTTGAGTGACATTTTATCACTTAGTAAAATACTAAACACATTACTTTCATATTGTGTATTGAATCTTCAACAGACTAAGAGAACATGCTTCCTATTATTATTATTTTTTTTTTTTTTTTTTGCCACACAGCACATTCAAGGATTTTAAGACAAAGGCTCAGCTTCTTAAAGCCAAAAGAAATGCCAACTGGTTTATGAACATGCTTATACATTATGTATTGTGTTTATATATAAGAGTATCACCCAAGTCTTTCTATAGTAAACCTCAAACATGGCCTATCGGGGTCAGAAATGAAGAAAGTTTACTCATTACCGTTGATAGAATGTAATTCCCCATTCAAGGCAATCTGTGTCTCTAACTGCATTTTCTTTTAAAAACTCAATGTAGGTAAGTAGATCTATAGGCAGAATTAAAATGCAGCAATAGAGAACCAATGATTTTCTAAGCCACAGATATTGGGTATTTAATTTTGCTTTTTAAATCTTTGCTATGGTAGCCTCTTACAATAGGGAGGTAGTTATGTCCTAATCAGTTTATAAGATAGTAGGAAGAAAATGCATAAAAGACCAACCAGATGTATAAATACAATAATACAAAGAAACCTAATCTACTGCAAAGCTATAATTTAATTCTTCTATAACACAGGGTATTGAAAACTGGCTTATGGATAGCTCAAGAATGCATAAATTGTACTTTATAGGGTTGGCTAGTTAAATAACTTCAATTCTAATTTACAGTTTATACAAATTATTGTTTAATTTTTACATAAAGAAGAAATCATGGATTATACCTAATTAAGAGATTATTTATAAATAATAACCTATAATATTAAAAAATAATGCGAGACCAAGTTCTTAATGTCAGCAAGAGTGAAAATGATTTGTACATGCATTAGGACCTGTGTGTGCATGTATGTTTGTCTAACAAAGAGTAAAGATGAATAAATATAATGTAAAATAGCAAAAAGTCCCCTTTAAATATTTTGTTTTATTTTTTTAAGATTTTTATTAAAAAATAGCTAGCATACAATATTATATTAGTTTCAGGGGCACACCATAGTTACTCAACATTTATATACCCGAAGAAGTGATCACCATGATAAGTCCAGCAACTATCTGACACCGTACTACATTATCACAACATTATTGACTATATTCCCTATGCTGTATATTACATCCCCATGACTTGTTTTATCTCTGGAAATTTGGACCTTTTATTCCCCTTCACTTTTTCTCCCCTTTTAAACTTTTTAATTACAGTTTGCATTCAATATTATTTTATGTTAATTTCAGATGTACAATATAGTGGTTAGACATTTATATAACTTAAGATGTGATCCCCCTGACTAGTCTGGTACCCACCTGGCACTATACATAGTTACTATCATATTATTGATTATATTCCCTGTGCTTTCTTTACATCCCCATGACTATTTTGTAACTATCTGTTTCAACTTCTTAATCCCTTCACCTTTTTCACCCTGCCCCCCAACTCCCTCCCATCTATCACCTCAACAAATCGAGTACCCTTTTAACACCATACATAGTTATTACAATATTATTGACTATATTCCTTATGCTGTACCCTATATCCCCATGATTACCATGTAGCAACCATTTTGTACTTCTTAATCGTCTTCATTTTCACTCACCCCAAACACCATCCCATCTGGCAACCATCAAAATATTCTCTGTATCTATAAATCTGTTTCTGCTTTGTTCATTAATTTTATTCTTTAGATTCCACATATAAGCACAGTCACATTGCATCTTCCTTTCACTGCGTGACATATTCCACTCAGCACAATACCCTCCAGGTCCATCCATGCCGCCGCAAGAACCCGTCCCCTCCCAAGGCCGAGCAATATTCCATTGTATATATGTACCACCTCCTCTTTATCCATTCTTTCATCAAAAGACACCAGGCTGCCTCCACATCTTGGCCATTGTAAACAACACTGCCATGAACATATGGATGCACAGTTCCCCTTAGAGTAGCATTTGGGTATCTTCAGATAAATATCAGGAAGTGGGATTTTCTTTGTCTCTTGTTATAGTCTTTGTTTTAAAGTATATTGTGTCTAGTATAAATATTGCTTCCCCAGCTTTTGGGGGGTTTTGTTTGTTTGTTTCCTTTTTCATGACATATCTTTTTTCATTCCTTTCCTTTTGTCTGTGCGTATCTTTCAATCTGAAGTGAATCTCTTGTAGGCATCATGTGTAAGGGTTTTGTTTTCTTATCCATTCAGCCCTCCTATGTCTTTTGAGTGAAGCATTTAATCCATTTACATTGAAAGTAATTATATAGATATTGCCATTTTTTTTATCATTTATAATTTTGATCTTATTTATTGATTTTTTTTCATCTTAAAGTAGTCCCTCTAACATTCCTTGTAACACTGGTTTGGTGGTGATGAACTCCTTTCATATTTTTCTTGTCTGGGAAGCTCTTTATCTGTTCTTCAATTCTAGATAGCTTTGCTGGGTACAGTAATCTTTGTTGTAGGTCCTTGCTATTCATCAGGTTGAATATTTGCTGCCAATCCCTTCTTGTCTGCAGAGTTTCTGTTGAGAAATCAGCTGACAATCTTATGGGAGCTCCCTTAGGAGTTACTAGTTGCCTTTCTCTTGCTGCCTTTAGGATTCTCTCTTTGTCTTTAAAATTTACCATTCTAATTATAATTTGTCTTGATGTGGGCCTATTTGGGTTCATATTGTTTGGGACTCTTTGTGCTTCCTGAGTTTCTAGTTCTATTTCCTTTGCCAGGTTAGGAAAGTTTTCAATCATTATTTCTTCAAATAGATTTTCTATCCCTTGCTTTGTCTCTTCTCCTTCTGGCACTCCTATAATGCTAATGTTGTTACACTTCATGTGTCCCAGAGGTCAACTATCCTCATGTAGGGGGAGTCTTTCTTCTTTTTGCTGTTCCAGTTGGGTTTTTTTTGCTACCTTATCTTCCAAATTGCTGATTTTTATCTCCTGCTTCACCTAGTCTCCTGGTGATTCCTTCTAGTGCGTTCTCCATTTTAGTTATTGTATTATTCACTTCTGATTGGTTCTTTTTCATATTTTCTATGTCCTTTTTTATGCTTCCTATCTCTTTGTTGAAGTTCTCACTGAGTTCCTTGAGCATCCTTACAACCATTGTTTTGAACTCTGTCTCTGGTAGTTTGCTTGCCTCCATTTTGTTTAATTCTTTTTCTAGAGTTTTCTCCAGTTCTTTATTTGGGATATATTTATTTGTTTCTTCATTTGACTGCCTCTCTGAGTTTGTTTCTATATATTAGGTAGATCTGCTATGTCTCCCAGTGTTGGCTGAGTGGCCTTATGGAGTAGTGCCCTGTGGGGCCCTGGCACATTCTCCCTGGTCACCTGCTCTGGGTGCTTTAGCGGTGTCCCTTATGTAGGTTGTGTGTGCCTTCCTATTATAGTTGAAACTTGATTGCTATTGGCATGTCAGTGGGTGGGATTGACCCTCGGGCTGATTGGCTGTGGGGTTTAGCTATGTCTGCAGTTTATAGGTTGCTGTGTGGGGTGCTTAACCCACTGAGTGGTATTTACCCCAGTGAACTCTGGTGCTTGTTGAGACTACCCTTTGTGTTTGCCACTACTGGGGCTAATTGAGTGGTGCTCAGCTGTAGTCTGAAGCCAGCCTCCAAGTGTCTTGGTTCTGGGGCCTCTTGCTCCAGTGCAGACCCAGGTCACTCACATCTGTGACTGGCTGGCAACTACCTGGTAGGAGCTACAAACTGACCCATGGTTGTTCTCTGCCTGTGCTAACCCTGGAGGCATGTGCAGAGGCCACGCTGTGAACTGATGAAAGCTGCCACCAGTACCAGGCCTGGGGTAGTTCCTCCAAAAGCCAGGACACCCCAATTCCTGCTGCCATCTGCCGGCTCCCTTAAGTTTCAGCCCCTGATAAAGCCTCATGTGGTACACGAGTTGGGTGAAGCAGGGTCACTGGAGTGGGAAAAGTTGTGGTCAACAAGTTACTGTAGATCTAGTTTGGTGCCAACACTGAGCCTGAAGCTACACAATAAAAGTCTCAGAGCACACAGAGGCCAGCTGCCACCCACCTGAGTCCTGAAGACTTTGATAGTTTTTCAAGAAAGAGTGCAATGTCGGTATGGCTGGCTGCTTGCCAAGAAAGTGCCTCCAGCATTGGGGAAGTTGGGTGGGTCAGGGTCCCATTGAGTCAGCAGGGTGGATCAGCATTGCTCTCCAGACCAGTCAGATTCAGATTTGACCTGTGGGGGAGGGTTCAACACAGCAAAGATGGTGTCCACCTGCTGACTGCATGGGAGAAGGACCCCTAGCAGTGAAAATGGTAACTGTCCTCCAGTCCTTAATTCAAAGGAACATAACTCAGTCTGTCCCCTGTATGCCTCCGACATTCCCCAAACTACTGCCCCTCCACCAGAGCCCAAGGTAAGTGCCTGCAAGTGATTGTATTTTTTTTAAATGTGCATGGGCCATGTAAGAGGATGTGTGGGTTTCCCGCCATCTTCTGTCCCACCCAGATGTTTGGAATCCCCACTGTTTTTCACAGCCAGATGTTATGGGGGCTCCTTTTCCCAGAACCTGTACTCTGGGCTGGGGATGCTGGTGTGGGGCTAGGTAGAGTCTCTTGCTCCTCTGGGGGAAAACTGCATGGTTGAGCTATCCTTCCCGGTTCTCAACTGCCACATGGAGGTTTGGGGTTAGCCGGTTCCAAGTCTCCGCCTTTCAGAGCAGTCTTGACATGGCTTCTCCTTTATATCCTTAGTTATAAAACTTTTGTTCAGTCAAACTTCAGATGTTTCTCCAGGTTGACTGTTCTGTAATTTAGTTATAATTTTAATTTGTTCACAGAATCAAGCAGGCACAGTGTATATCTACTTCATCATCTTGGATCTCTTCCCCATAACTCAATATTTTGTTTATTATTTGATGTGAGTAATAGTAATAAAAGATAGCCAAGTTTACATTTATAACATAATATCTACAAAACAAAATAACCTTGTAACCAATGAAAATGCTGACTTTTTTTCCTTAAAAAATAATGAAAAGCTGAGCTAGTGAGCACAATGGGACTTTAAAATAGGAGCATAAAATAAAGAGAAGTCTGTTATGATTTTAGCAAAAATTAGCTTTTAATCAAATGCCACATTTGCAACTTATAAACTTTTGTTAGTGAGCTTTTGAGTTACTCTTCCTGAAATTCAAGTCCATGCTAACAGTACTTTATTTCCCTCATATTCCTTGTCTCCATTGGTTTTCTCATTATTTACTCATAATCTCTCTTGACTCTCCTCTTTTTAGCCTTATTCTCTTTCTTCCTTTAACCCCTCTCTGACCCCCTAACTAAATGAAGTTGTAACAAGCATTATTTCATTAGCTTTCAACAGCACTGCCTTCTGTCCAAACATACTAGAAACATGGAGAGTAGATAAAGAATAGAGTGCCAAAGAGAAATATGCTTCTGAATTGCACCTCCTTGCTTTCCTGTGATCTCTTTCTCAACTCCCTATATATAAGGAAGTTTGGATATGTTTTACATGTGTATGTCCAGTAGCATATATGTTACATATTTACAGTTACTTGATCAATAATATTGTACTTAATGAAAGCCGATCGTGTGAAAGTCAAACATAGAAGCTGTTGTGTTAGTTTCATTTACTGAATAATATTACTGCCTATAATAGAGAGAAATGTTCATGGTATGAGAACTTCTCAAATGGAATAAAATCATAAATGCTAAGTGCATCAGAAATAGATCCTGGCTGTAAAAGCAGGGGTAGAGAGTAGACATATGCAGTACTAATTGGAATAGAATGGCATGTGTTTATGATGGTGGTGAAGGGAGCAATGTATAAGGATTTTAGTTTCTGCAGATCATGGTCATGTTCTGTGTTCTATGTTCAGTACACAAGTGTCTCCTGATAATTTTTTAATCTCTTCATATCAAATCTAAAATATACCATGAATTAAGTAGAAGTTCCATTTGCTATCTTTACACACGTTTGAGAGACCATCTGCCTTGCACTTTTATTTGCTCATAATATTCTGAGCAATCTAATGAGAGAATTCAATGTCATCATAATTAAGAAAATATAAAACAATGGCAACTGATACACCAATATGATTTGGTGGAATTTGATCAATACAAAGTAACATGATTAAACTCTATAATTTATGTTTAAAAAAATATGAATACCTACATGGAAGTTGAAACAAAAAGGGGGGGTTATAAACTCAAGACGTGGCGATGTGCACAAATCACTTTATAAAAACCATAAAATGTAAAAAATATCTTTCAAGTGGCTGTTATTGGGTCTCAAAAACAATACAGCAATACTAACTGAACTTTAATTAAAATGGTAATATGATGACAAAGTACATAATATTTGAGATGTGAATAGGCAAAATAACTTTATCAGTCATTTAAAGGTATAAAATTAAAAATGGGAAAAGAATTCAGTTATCTCAGCAAATTGCTTGGTTCTCATCCCCAGTCCCTATTCCTCTCCAAACAAACCACCCAAGAAATAAGCAGCATGAAAACAAACAACAAGCAACATGAAAACAAGAGACAGGGACACTGTTCAGGTTAAAAGACACTAAAGACACAGCAATCATGTGCAAAAACAGGCCTTGTTGGGATTCTGATTTGGGCAAATCAACAATTTAAAAAATGTTTTTTGAGAGAAAAATGGATATAGACTAGCATTAGATTATACTGAATAATTATTACTAATTTTATTGACTATGCTAAGATATTATAGTTTTGCTAATAAAAAAATGTCTATTTTTTAGAGATGTGTCCTAAAATATTACTAGTGAAATTGCATGGTCTCTTGAATTTGCTTTAAAATACGATGGACAAAAAAAAAAAGTGGGATAACTAGACTTAAAAGATGGCAGAATATCTATAATTATTGAAGCTGGGTGATGGGCTCATCGTACTATTTTCTCCTCTTTTGTTTATGTTTGAAAATTTTCATTCTACAAGAATTAAAAAAACAAATAATACCTAAAACTCTTGACAATCTTCCAGGCCAGAAGTAGAATCTGTGGTGCTGGCAGGAAAGGTAGGATGGGTGATTATTTCCAGGTCCATCGTTAGCTGCATGGCTGCTGTTTCTCATGCAAGAGCTCAGCTTCTTCCTCTACTGACATCAATATGGGATACATTTCTAGCATTCCTCCAGCTTCAGGACCATGTTGCTTAGCTTCCAAACAACCAAAGCTTTCTCCAGACAACTTGTTGGTAATGGATAAAACAGTATAATGAACAAGAACACACACTAGCTGTGAGGTTAAAGGTTAACACCTTCACTGAGCATTCACACCAGCAGATCTCTCACACGCAGCCACACCTCAGAACTCTGGTGGAGTCTTTGTGGATAGAAAATGAGATTAGTCTGTCCCATGCCTACTAATCCTCACTCTAGGTTTCCATACCCCTCCTTATAACAGTTTAACTTCTCAGCCCATGTAGTTGGTATTTCTGTCTTTAAAAGCATGTCCCTTTATGGGCATAGCAGCGTTTGGTATGTATCATTGTCTTTTTGAAGATGGAAGTTCTGGCTGCCAATCTCTCAAAGGTGGGAGCCATGGGCTGTACTAAAGAAAACCGTGATGGTCACCACATGATGTTGAATACAGATAACCACACCTTCTCTCTGAGATCCTGTACACTCACTATGAATAAAGTGTCATAGAG
Source organism: Rhinolophus hipposideros (assembly GCF_964194185.1). Classification (NCBI taxonomy): domain Eukaryota; kingdom Metazoa; phylum Chordata; class Mammalia; order Chiroptera; family Rhinolophidae; genus Rhinolophus; species Rhinolophus hipposideros. Next base: position 66,034,508 of record NC_138050.1, read on the forward strand.
TGTCACAGAGTTGCTATCTAATGCCTGCTTTCACCTTCCCTGAAACACCTATGCACTGAGGAAGGAAAATGTCCCCAGATTGTCTGATTCATGTCCTAACAACTTGTTTGTCTGTCTGGCCATACCCTGGTCAATAGTTCTGTCAGAGGAGTCAAAAAATAATAAAGGCTGTAGCTCATTATCTAAATGTTGAGGCTTTGGTGAATGGGTAAATTTGGAGCTAGCCTATATAAACAGTATGAACTGTGTTTTTCCTCCCATATTTTAGAATTTTTACTTGGACTGTCAGAGTCTGGGCCTCTTTCTTATAAATGAATATATATATATATAAATATGTATATGAATTTTCATATATATACATATTTGTATACATATATATCAGGTACTTAAAATTCTAAGAAGCAAAAAACTTATCCGTCTAGAAAATATAAGAAAGATAATTGGTTCAGACGTCACAATTATCATAACAAACCTTATTGCATATGGCAACAGGATTTTTTCCTTTTTCATTGTAATTTTCAGAGAAGCCAAAAGCTTTCAAGTCATTTTTATCAATAGCCAGATGTGCTGACACATTCTGCAATCAATCACAAAACTCCGCTCTTTCTGTGTGGGAAAGAGTGTGAATGTTCTCTGCATCAGATACCTTTCTCTGTACCACATCACCATGGAAATACTGTTGTACACCCCTTCCAGACATGTGACACAATGCTTTCCTGTCACCCACATGAGTATAACAGATTGAACTTTTAAAAAATGCTTTCTAATAGCCACCACTCCTCAAACTGCGTAGTGAGTACGGATGGTGCATTCTCTTTTTCTAATTATCTGTAGGTTATATTACATATATGAGTACAATTTAAATGGCATGATGATCAAGTACATTAGGACAAAGCTCAAATTTTACTATTCCCCTCTTACTGAACTCAGACCCTTTTAGCTGAGAAGAACTGGACTAACCTGAGAGCACCTTTCCCTATTCCTGGCTTAGCCCTGAACTATTTGTCAGTTCAACTCCATACCTTACAGCCCAACTTGTTCTTAAAGCTACCTTCTAACCTCAAAACTCATTCTCTTTTTTGTGGCTCCCCTCATGGGATTAAGGCCCTGCTTTTCTACATCTGAACTTGTCACACACATTTTGATTCTCATCCATATTTTGTGAAGTTGTGTTGGGGTCTGAGCCCAAGACACCCTATTTCAGAGCGTTTTAGTCCCTTACTCCACCGTATTACTTCAGTTGAACCACAATGAGTTCCCCTTGCAGACCAGTCTTTGACGGCCATTAGTATCGATATTGTTGTAAACCTGACTCCTGCCAGGTTTAATGGAGTCTGTGAAAAGCACCCTTCTAATGGTACCATACCATTCATAGCTTAGTCAAATGTGATGAGAGGCCACTGATTCTGAAGTATAGATCTATCCAAACTGCTTAACATTTACCTCTGCAACAACTTTTTTCAAAAAGATCTCAAAAATTAACATCTCAGACAAGATTTCAGGGTGCATTTTAATTGTTATTGTTAGCATTTTGCTGCTCTAATTGGTAATATACATACAGAGGGTGCCAAAAAAATGTATATACATATTTTTTCTGTTTTTTTTTTAAATTTATTTATTGGGGTGACAATTGTTAGTAAAATTACATAGATTTCAGGTGTATAATTCTGTATTACATCATCTATAAATCCCATTGTGTGTTCACCACCCAGAGTCACTTCTCCTTCCATCACCATATATTTGATCCCCTATATACATTTTAAGAAAGGAAAATTATTAAAATTGTAATGCTCAATATATACCGATGACAAAAGGTGAATACAAGTCACATTTGACTTCTGCAATTACAAGAGGTGTTCAAAGTGGTTACCATCAGCGTCCAGATACTTCTGATTATGGTGAACTACTGCTTGAGTAACTTTGACCAAAGTGTCCACTTGTGTACTTTTTTTGGCACCCTCGTATGTGGTGTGTGTGTGTGTGTGCGTTTTTGTGTGTGTGTATTCACATACATACATATATACAGAATTGTCCTTAAATGATGTTCAGTGAACACTATTGTCCACTTCCTGGTAGCTTTATTGCTGCAATCTTTAAAGTAACAAGGACTGCACTATTCAAATGCCACCGTAAGCTGGACAGTTTTAAGCAATGTCTTCAGGAATTATTGCTTCTGAAGGTGGAAATGGTTTTTATCTTTTAAATAAAAAAGTTTTTTTTTTTTTTTGCACACTGTGCATTCCTGTAGCATCCCAGATTGTTTTTCTTTTCTTAACTTTTTCCCTGGAAGTGTACAGGGAAGAATACCGGTCGTAAGCATGACTTAATAAATTACACAAATTAAACTCACCTCTGTAACACCAGACTTCAAGAAATAAAACATTACCAGCACCAGCACCACTAAAAACCCTCATTGTACCCTTCCAATCAATATGTTCTCCCACATCCCATAATCTTGACTTTTTACATCATATCTTAGAATTTTAAATTTCATATATACAGAAACAGCATGGAATTTTCTATATTTGAATTCTTTTGTGGCTGAACACTTTCGCTCAGTATTATGTCTGTAAGGTTCATCCAAGTTGTTGCCTGTAGCAGCAGTTCATTCCTCTTTATTGCTGTGTGGGAATCCATTTTATGAATATATCATGATTTATTTATTCATTCTACTGTTGATCAATATTTTAATTGTTCCCATTTTGAATTGTTACAAATAATGCTGCTATGAATATGTCTTTTAGTGGACATATGTATTTTTTTTTGTTTTTGAGTAAATACCTAAAAGAGAAATTGCTGAGTCTATGGTAGGTAGATACTGCATTTTAGTAGATACTACTAAAATTTTCCGAGTAGTTGAATCCATTTACTTTCTTACTAGGATGAATGGGTTTCAGACATTGGTTCTTCTCCAGTACTTGGTAATTGTCAGTCTTTTAAATGTTAGCAGTGGGGCTAGTGTGCAGTGGTATCTCATTGTCACTTTTAATTTGTATTTCCTGTGTGCTGATGACTTTGAACACTCTTCACATGTATATTGGCCTTTTTGATTTCCTCCTTTGCGACGTGTCTCTTCAAGTTTCTTTGTCCAAGTGAAGACTGAAGACCACTTAGATAGAAGAATCCTTTTATTTGGTTTTTATGAAATCATATGAGCCCTGCTTCCCAATAATCCCAGTTGCCATTCTACAGAGAAGCACAGAAAATGGGAACATTATGTAATTACCTCAGAGGATTGATCATTATCTAAAGGAATTGCTTAAATTATAGGTCAAGTGTCTAAAACAGATTAGAAATCCTAGGAGGTGAGAGACCATTAGATTGATTTTAAACAGAATAAAGAAACTATATCTTTTACATACATCTGTGTTGTAGAGTAGGTAAATTTGTGTCCCTGTCACAAACCTCAAAATCTTTCATCTTGTATTATTTTGGAACATAGACTTAGTAATTAAACCCACCCACACATTTTTGGATTAAACAGTAGGTTTTTTTTTACAAAGCCTATAATCCTCAAAAAAACATATATCAAACTCCTGATTTATACCAATATTTCATTTTCTTTAAGTTTCAAAATAATGATATTCTGCATAAACTTATATTTTTAATAAGTATGATATCAGTGCATCAAAGATGGAATTTAATGTTATCCAATTCTACTATTTCTGAGTTTATAGATAAATCCATCTCTTAAAATTTACTACTCTGCTTAAAATTTACCTCTGCCAACATCTTTTTTCAAAAAGATCTTCACAAATTAATATTGTAAATAAAATTTCAAGGTGCCATTTCAACTGACATGTTTAGCAGTTTGCTGCTTTAATTGCTAATATGTAAATATATCTGTATATACACCAAACTGTTTACCTTTAATATTCCTTTAAGGTGTGGGATGTGTGGGAGGACTTTTTCCTGAGGTTCTGTTAAAGGAATATTAAAGGATGTGTGGGAGGACTTTTTCCTGAGGTTCTGTTAACAAGCTCCAGTGGGTAGGCAGTTCTCATAATGGTTAGAAGTGCAGGCTTTGCAGTCTCCAAATGGCTTCGAAATGGCCTCCAAATGGCAACTCCATCCATACTGACCATACCGCTCAGATGGAATATGAGGTCTATTTTATCTCTCTGTCTCATTTTTCTCATCAGTCAAATGAGAATAAGAATCTTCAACCTCACTGAGTTGTTGAGTGAATTAAATGCATTCAGTGCTTGTGCAGCTTCCAGCCCAAGGAATGAGGCTCAGTTGTGGCCACACAGTAAATGGTTGGTATAGTAGTTTCCTCTTTCCACTGTAACAGATGACCACAAACTTACACAAACAACACAAAGTTATTATATGCATAGTAGTAGTCTGAAATGCATCTTATGGGCTCAAATCAAGGTGTCAGCAGAGCTGCCTTCTTTCTAGAAGTTCTATGGAAGTGTTTCCTTGCCTTTTCTAGCTTCTAGAGGCCACTTGCATTCCTTGACTCTTGTCCCTGCATCACTCCAGCTTCTGCTTCCGTGGTCACATCTTCTCTGACTCTGACCCTCCGGCTTCCTTCTGAGAAGGACTGTTGTGATTACACTGGGCCTACCTAGGTAATCCAGGATAACCTCCTCATCTCAAAGTCCCTAGCAATCATATTTGCAAAAACCTTTTTGCCATGTAAGTTAACATATCCACAGGTCCAGGTATTAGATTTTGGACATTATTGGGGGCCATTATTCAGTCTACAACGGTCAATATTATGAATGTGGTCACTGTTGGCTAATCTGCTATATTATAGAAGGTAACCTCTTGTTTTTCTTCTTCTTCTTTTTTGTGTAAGAAGGACAGAATGCAAATGTTTACCCTCACCTGGATCTGTCCTCCAGAAAAGAACTAGTCTTTTATTTGTGAATGATTCAGGCTCTGGTTCTAATGCACATCTGAATGAACATCTGGTTCTGAATGATCACAGGGAAGAACATAGTTGAAGCAGTATTTGATAGACTTTGAAAAGTCAGTAACAGAAACCAATGGTCATAGATTAAGGGGAGAGAATGGACTGTAGGAAGGAGACAGACTTAAGAGTCCTACAGCAGCAAAGCCACCAAGAACATGGTCCCCTAGGAAGGCTGTTATTCACTTAATGCATCTCAGTTCTAAATCACCCTTCTGTATTCTACCTATGATGCTGGAACTGGGACTCTGCAAATTTCATTTCCCAGACTCCTTTGTGAACTGGCATCCTTGCTATAGTCTTCCAATAGGAGACCTAGAGGCAGATTGAAAGATCAAAGGAGGAAAGAAAAATCTCCCTCACCCCCCTTCTTTTCGTCTTGTCAGCATGACCCCCAACAACAGCAGTTGGCTTCAGCTTCTGTCTTCTTTTTATGCAACCAGAACCAGCCTCATCATTCCAGAGATACCAGCAGCAGACCAGTGGTATCCACTACTTAGAAGTCAGAGAACCAACTCTGCTGGACCCCTCCCAGACTCCTAGATTCTGGTAGCCCCCATTTTCCTTTTATTTTTTTATTTGTAAACATGGTAGTGGCTTCCTGCAGTTAGTATCTCTGGTCACTCATTGATCCCCGTTTGCTCTTTTAGTCTTTCATCATCTGTGTAACAAATTCCATATCAATAGTCCTTTTTTTTGAAAAACCTAGTAGGGGTTTCTGTTTTCCTGATGAGACCTGACTTCACTCACATTCCTGAGTCACAGGCATAGATCCCATAGTTCCCTCAGATTCCTAAGTCCCAACACATGGAAACCACAGAGATCCCTGAATCTGTAGGGATGAATAGCATTGCACAAAACCCAGACATTTGATGAAATGCCCACACCAACTAATGTTAAATATCCTGCCACCCTGGCTGCCCTCAAAGCCTAGAACAAGTTTATTCATAGAAAACAGAGAGAAGTATTTCTTATATACCTAAGAAAGCAATTGAGATTAAAACCAACTATATCATTATTAAAAACCACCTTTTCAGGCAAATGCACTTTCTTGCGTCTTAATTCTCCAGCCAATCACAAATATGCCCAAGTTTCCCAAATTTGCTATCCATTTCTAAAAAAAATAGGAATTTGTGGCTTTCATTTCAAGGACTAATCTTTCTTTTGGCTGCTACTTTTAAAATTCTTATTTTCCCTTGTCCTCAGTTTAGAAAGCATGTAAATATTTTTGTCCAGCTAAGTTGTAAGCATCTTATAAGTTGTATTAAATCATTTTAAGTACAGAATAAAGTTTTAAATTTATTAGCCAGTTAATTAGCTTCCACATCCAATCTATTAACAAAAATTATCCATTTTATTTTGTATATATCTTTCAAACCATTCACTTCATTCCATCTTCACACCCTGTAGTGCAGACCATCTGGATACTTCATAGACCATCAATTTCCCTTCTGCTCCACAGCCATAATAATTTTTTAAAGACAAGTCTTTAGCACCTTTAGATAGGTGCTAATGTCCATAGGTGAAGTACCAATCTCTTTAAGTGGCTGGTAGAAGACTCTCTGTGATCTCCATTTCCAACCTCATTTCTATCCATTTTCTGCTTTGAATTATGACCATACTGGACTTTTATGAGCTCCTCAAATTCCTTAGGCTATCTCTTGTCCCTGAGCTTTGAACATGTTTTTACCACTTTCTAGAACTTTCTTCCCACATCATCCTCTTTTCAACTGTCTCATTTCAGTTAACCCTTATACTACAAGTTTCAGCGTCAACTTTATTTCCTCAGGAAAACCTTTTTTGAAAGAATCCCTATCTCACTTATTCCCTATCCTTACTTGTATCTTTATAGTACCCTATGCTTTATCTTTCATGAAAGCCATCAGTTTTGTTATGATTTGTTTAAATATCTGCTACTTTCATGAAGGTAGGAATTATGTCTACCATGTTCACTGTACCCAATGCTTCACACTTAGTAGATAATCAATAAATATTTGATGAATTAATGAAGAAATGATTACTTCAACTGTGTCATTTATAATCATGGGATTTTAGAGAAGAAAAAATATCCTTAGAAATGGCCAAATACAATCTTTTTACTTTATAAATAAAGAAATTAAATAGTTTGTTTAAGAAAATTCACATAGTTCCTCACAGTTACAAAGTATATTAAGCATAATGAGTAAATAAACGAGTGAGGGAACATAGCAGAGGTATATCTAGAATCTACCTCTAATTTTGAAATATGATCCTTGGAGATTCCATAGAATTCCATGGACATTGATAAATTACCCCAGCTCTAAGATAATAATTATGCCAACTAGTAACTTAGGTTCTTATTGCTTTTATAAATTATATGTCAACTTTCCACAGACAAATAGTCCTTCTTAAGTTAATTCTCAATACATTCAATCACAATATTTTTAATCTTCAAGCACAATTTCTTGTCTCATATAATAAGGTCTGTATTTCCTCTCTGTATTCTTTCATGCCCTGATAATAGTGTTGTCTCTTATTTTTTATCTAATAATGTCTCCCTCCCCGTTGATAGAAATAATTCACCTAATAGTAGTGGTAGATTTATACATATGCATCATCCTTTCTTAGCCCCATCCCAATTGGCAATTAATTTAATATAGGGAATTATAATGCTAGACTAGAAAATATTCGATAAGTGCAAAAGTAGTTAAGAAGGAATAGAAGAATGAAAAGATATGAGACATACAGAAAATAAAAAGTATGTTGGCAGACATGAATCCAAGTATATCACTAATAACATTAAATTTTAATTGGTTAAGTTATCCAATCAAAAGGCAGAGATAGTCAGAGTAGATTAAAAAATAAAATACAAGATCCAAGTATATGCTGTATATAGGAGACACACTTCATATCCACATATTCAAATAGGTAGAAAGTTGAAGGATTGAAAAAGATGTATTATGCAAACAGCAATCTTGGGAAAACTGAAGTGTCTATATTAATATCAGACAAAATAGAATTTAAAGAAAAAAGTTAAATATGGACATTATATAATGATAAGAGTCAATCAATCAATCAGGAATATATAGCTATTATAAATACATATGTACCTAAATAACAATGACCAAAATACACTAAGCTAAAACTGACAGAATTGAAGGAAGAGACAGACCATTAAACAATAATAGTTGGAGACTTCAATACCCCACTTTTGCTAATGGATAAAAATAGAAGATCAACAGAGAAATAGAAAGCTTAAACGATACTATAAACTAAGTAGACCAAACAGACATCTATAAAACAGAATACACATTTTTTTCAAGTGGATAAGGAATATTTTCCAGGACACCATATGTTAAGTCAAAAATCAATTCTCAATAGATTCAAAAGAACTGCCATCACCCAAATTATGTTATAAGACCACAATGGAGTAAAATGAGAAATCACTAACAGAATGAAAACAGGGGAATTCATAAATATGTGGAAATTGAATGACATATTCCTAAATAAGAACTAAGAAATGAAATTAGAATATACTTTATAATGCATAAAAATGCACAGCATAACAAAATATAGCTTGCAACTAAAGCAGAGCTTACAGGGAAATTCATAGCTATAAATGCCTATATTAAGAAAGAAGGAAAATTTCAAATCAATAACCTAACTTTCCACCTTAAGATACTGGGTCGGAGAGCGGAAGCAACCTAATCCTAAAGCAATAAGAAGGAAGAAAATAATAAAGGTTAGAATGAAAACTAGTGAAATAAGAGACTAGAAAACAATAGATAACATCAAGAGAACCAAAAATTATTTCATTAAAAAGATCAACAAGATTGTCAAACCTTTACCTAAACTGACCAAGAAAAAAAGAGAGACCAAAATTATTAAAATCAAGAATAAAACAGGAACATTATTTCCAGCCTCACAGTAATAATGGAATATAAAAGTTAAAGTATTATAAAGGAATACTATGAACAATTCTATGCCTACAATTTAGATAAAATGGAAAATGTTTAGAAAGACAAAATAAAGTCTTAGAAAGATAAAAGCTAATCTAGGAAGAAATAGAAAATCTGAGTAGACTTTTAACAATGAAAAGATTGAATTAATAATTTAAAAACTTCTCACGAAGAAAATACCAGGCTTCACTGTTGACTTCTACCAAACATTTAAAAAATTATAAGAGAAAAATAAAAATGTATGTCCACATAAAAACTTCTACATAAATATTCATAGCAACATTATTCAAAATAACCAAGTTATGTAAAAAACCTAAATGTCCATCAACTGATTAATGGATAAGTAAAATGTGTTATACCCATACAATGAAATATTATTCAACAACAAAACTGCATTGATACATGCTACAACATCGGGAACCTTGAAAACATTGAGCTAAGTGAAAGAAGCCTCTCATAAAAACCGCATATTATGTGATTATATTTACATGATGTGTCCAGAATAAGAAAATCGATAGAGATTATGAGTTGTCTAGCATGGCGATGAGGCAGCTAGGGAATAACAGGGAGTAACTGCTAATGAACATAAAGTTTCTTTTTGTAGTGATGAAAATGGCCTAAAACTGATTGTTGTAGTGGTTGCATATTTCTGCGACTACACCAAAAAACATTGACTTGTACACCTTAACTGAGTGAATCATATGGTATGTAGATTATATCTTAATAAAGAAGTTATAATAAATAGCAATCCTCCTCATATGACATGACAGTTTACTTTGGTAGATGACTGAGTTCTTGAATGAGTAAAAGAGAAGGTATTGAAAATCAGAGTGATTGTTGTAGAGAAAAAGTAAACAAGACTTATAATGTACTTTCAAGTTTTTAAAAATTCCTGAGGGCAAGGAAACAGCATTAACAATTCTAGCCAACTCAACCTCCTGACTAGTCCTAATGACCAGCCAATCTTTTCCCATGGCCCCAGGTCAACGGGATACATCTCTGTCTCTAGTCTTGGTTTAGCCAGTTAACAGGGTTTTATCTGAAAAATTAACACCATTTATTTGCATTGCCTCATTTTGTTCCAGTCTTCACAACAACCTTATCAGTTAGCTAAGACAGGTATTATTATTTTCATTTTACAAAAAGAAGACTGAAGCTCCAAAAGTTTGTCTGGCAGCTGGTACAAAGCCATGTGGAACTCAAACACAGAATGTTTGATTCCCAGTTTAGTATTCCTTATGCTGTGTTGTTCCTACCTGCCTTTTTAATACATATTGATTATCTCTATGATAATGTCCTATTCAGAGTGTTTATAATGAAAACTCATTAATTGCAGTATGTATTTTAACTGATGGGCTATACTGATGTCAGAAACCACAAAACCACTGATTCACCAGATTGAGTGGGAGTCCAGTCAGCTATGGAATTCATTAATCCATCTCTGCAGACATTACTAATATTTTCCTTAAGGAACATATCCTCGAAAAGAGATGAAAGTGAAAAGCTCATGGCTAAAGCAAAGGGGGTGGAATCCCAACAAATAAATGTAATTGAAGTGTATTGTTACATGTTAATTTTTTAGTAAAGATTTTGTGTCCTCTAGTTTTTGTGTCTTCTGCTTCTACTCTTTTTTTTTCAACAGTATCATTGTTAGATGTGTAATTGACTCTCATTAAATAACAGATTATTTTTTCAGTCCAACGAGATAATTTATTCACATATATTTTAAAAGAAAAAATTAAGAGTTCAAAAACAAAAATAAATGTAATCCTGAACATAACCTCTAAAACTAGAGCTATGTTTAGTGATTCTAGAATCTTTTTGTTTTCCCAATTGTATTAGTCTCTTTTTATTCTTTTTATTTTTTTAATTAAAGTTTATTGGGGTGACAATTGTTAGTAAAGTTACATAGGTTTCAGGTGTCGTTAATGACACTAGACAAATATTACAAAGAAAAATGTGAAGTCTGTGTGTCTTTTTAATTAAGATATTGTAATACTCTAAATTTGAGCATTAATTTTTTTAAAGAATTCCTTTAAACTATAATCGTACAAGTGAAAAGTAAACTATGTGGTCATAGAAAGTTTGTCTTTCTTCCTTCGTGAAAAGCAAAGCATTTATGCCTGACTGGCTACTCCTGGAAAAATCTGGAAGAGAAGACTTAATTTTATCTAAATAGTGACTGAGAAAAGGCTAATTTTTTTTCAGGATTGAAAATTAAGGTCCATTACTGAGAACCAGAAATGCTTACAACAGAGTGGTCCAGCTTTGCATAAGGGCTCATAGCTTCTCCCTCCTCCTCTGCTAAAACATGTCTTTACAGTAATTTCATAAGGAAAGAGGAGGAGGCTGTCAACTACAGAATTTCTCAGCTGTTGAGCTATTCCTTTTGCGCTAATAAAAAGTTTCCCCCTGCAGGCTTTACAATCTGTGTGTTTTCCACCTTTATTTAAATCTGACTTCTCTAAGTTGAAGGAAACTAAGGAATCTTCCACAGAATCAACTTGTAAAGTTGTAGATTGGTTTGTTTAGTTAATTATTTTAACTCTGGACTTTGATGTCCAGATGGTTGTCCCAGTTATCTACTGCTATAGAACAAGCTATCTCAGAACTTAGTGGCTCAATACCAGCATGTTATTATATCTCATGATTTTGTAGGGCGGGGGTCAGCTGGAAGATTCCTCTGTCCCCATGGCATGACAAAGGTCGTGTGGTGGTGGATGACCTGAAACAGCATTATTCTTGTGTCCGGCACTCTGGTGGGGATGGCCAGAAGGCTTGAATCAACTGGGATTGTTTATCAAAGCATAACAGGTGGTCTCACAGTAGATGGAATTTTGACATGGCAGCTCATGAGTCCCAGAGACCGAGAGATGCAGGTAGAAGCTGCAAGGCTTCTTACAACATAGATTCAGAAGTCTCAGGATGATACTTTATTGTGTTCTATTGGTTAAGCAAGTCACTAAGGTAAGCCCAGATTCGTAGGTAAGTTATTAGACTTTATTGCTCAGTGAAGTAAAAAACAATTTGCCTCAATCTTTATTGAGGCATAAAGTCTGTAGCCTTTAAGCACAGGTTGCTGAAAACAGCTAATTCAGTGTCTATGGTAGACACTGAATTAAAAATCACACACAGTCTTCAATCTGTCATCCCATGTCCATGTAGACTTACTCTCTGTAATTTCTTAAAGGTAGTGCAGTGTGAATGTTCATAGTAGCTTTCCTCTCCCATCCCATTTTGACTCTCTGTTCATCACCCTACTCATTGTAGAGTTGCCTAAGTATTGTCCTGCCTTAGAGACCCCTGCCTCACACTCCCACATAGACTTCCTCAGTCCCAGCTCAGAATCTCGGACCTCTGCTTATCTGAAAAAAGAGATCCAAGATATACCAGTTCTCAGTTTACGCCATTAAACTATTCGGTACTTATAAATAGAACCAGAATACTCTGAGAATAATGAAGGACATTATCTACCCCAGAATGAAAACTTTTATTTCTGGAATGAGGTGGAGCAAAGTTGTCAGTAGGTGAGGGTATTATTTATTGACTTTTCTTGTGATTAAAAATAATACGAAAGTAAATTTTTGATGTAAAATATCAAATACTATAGAAGTATACATATATAATATATAATACATACATATATATACATATACATATATATGTATTGAATCTGAGTCAGCTCATGTTGTCATAACAAAATACCTGAGACTTGCATGGGAAATCCAAGATCAAGATTTCAGCAGGGTTCTCTCTTCCTGGCTTGCAGACTGTGGATTTGTCCTCACAAGGACTTTCCTCTGAGTGCACAGGGAGAGAGTGAGCAAGGTCTCTAGTGTTCCTTCTTACAAGGATGCTAATCCTATAGGATCAGGGCCCCACCCTTATGATCTTACGTAACTTGAATTACTTCCTTAGAGGACCCATCTCCAAATACAGCCACACTGGGGCATAGGGCTTTAATACGTGAATTCAGGGAGGAGGTCACAACTCAGGTCAGTCCATTGCAGAGGTTCAGAACAAAATCTCCTTCACCTGCCCTCTTCTCAAGCACCTGTTTTTTGACTCCAATGCAGCTTTTCAAAAGGGACTAATCTTGGCACAACTGTGAGCCCAAGACACTGGCCCAAGTTCAAAGAACTCTTAGAGTAGAAAGTGTATCATTCATGTGAAAGCACTGAAAAAAAAATGTGATTTTTAGAATGTATCCAGCAAAAATGTGGCAGTCCTTTAAGTAGTATTCTATTCATTTCATTAAAATATAAAAGCATTTGTTCATTTAATTCAACTGTAAAGTTTAATTTAATAGTCAAGGAGTTTTAAAAACAGAGGTGAAACTAGTTCTACAGTTGAAATTTAAAAGCTGTTGTCTTTGTTACAAACATGTCCTAAATAGCAATTTAAGATTAAGGACTTAAACAATGACCATATTATTCAGGGGCAGGAGGACTAGACTATATGTGAAATATCCCAATAATAGAAAGTTAAGAATGTGGGAGTTTTTACTAGGGGTATCAGAATCGTTAAATCATCTCATTTCCAACACCACTCTAGACTACATTAAGGTTAATTAATTAAATAATTAATTAAGGTTAGCTTAATAATCCTGTACCTGAATCATGCAGTTAAATCCTCAGCCTTTCCTTGGCTGTGCATACACAGGCTTGGAGCATGTGGCTGATTCATTCATTCAACAATTTATTGAATGTCTGTTCAATGCCAATAGCCTCGCTAGGTGCTGAGATAATAAAGATCAATAAGATATAGTCTCTGCCCGTAGGATGTTTACAGTTAAGTAGGGAAACACATGAGTTAATAGGCGCAAGCAAAAGGTACTGGCACTAGAATAGTAGTTGTTCCAGGGTATGGAGAAGCATAAAGCAAAGAGTAGTCGACGCAACCTCTTGGATGTATGTTTATAGAAGAAGCAACTCAAAATTATTATTAATGAATCAATCCGATAATATTTTCTTGTCAGGTTGTTGCCAGCCTCTTAACTCACTCCCATGTGTCCTAAATGTAAAGACAGAATTTTATTAAAAAGCAAGCCCTGTGACACAACGAAAGCCCCCCCTCCTTTGCCTCAAGAAAATAAACAAAGACACATTTTATCAAATACAGTGCTTTGTTTGACAGCAATAGATGTATTTGCTAGTAGACAATGTACATGCATAAATGTCAAATACTGTTTTAAAAGTGCACTGAAAAGCAGCGCTGCAGGCATGCCTATGATTATAGAGTCTGGCCACTCCTGACAACTGAATGGAATGTGAAATTGGAGGCTGATAATGAACAAAAGGACACGTCAAATAGGAAGTTAGTGTATAGAAACACTTTCGTGCACAAACAAAGCATAAAATACAATGCGGCCCTCCAAATACCAGAGGGGGTGATAAGTCCATGAGGTCATGAGTCAACTTTCCAGGCAGCTGGAATGATTAGTGCAGATTGCTATCAGATCAGCCACCACTCTGATGCTTCTGAATTCCTGCCTGTGCCCTCTTATTACATTCAAGTCACAAAACTAAGAAGGAATGATGGCGTTTGCTTGCTCGTAGGTTATTTTAGCTTGCCCCTTTCTGGGAACATTATGCTGCTGGGTAAAACAAACGTCCTCATTTAGGCATGGACTGTGTGGTGTGGTCTGTCCTCAACACCTCAAGCTGGACCAGGCAGTTACTGTGTCTATAGGTGGGGTAAGAAACTAGGGAAAACATGCCCCACACCTTTGCCCCTAAAGGTACAAGCACAGAGGCTACGATTCCCAATGTAAGATGCAAATAGCACAGTGGCATAAAAACTGGTTGGGGCAAATAGTTTAACGTGATAACCAGGCAAGTGGTGAGCACCTATATTTGACAAAACCTCTGCTACGCTGATCAAGTAATGGCAGATGGAGGAATTTATACCAATGGGGTTCTCCTTCTAGTGTGCAAAGTTTGTGAACCCAACCAGGTGGAGTTCTTGCTGTAGAGATAAAGACTGGATGGCTTGGTTGGTCAACTAACTGTCTAAAGTAAGAAAAGCATAACCAAACAGAATTCCAGGAAAATATGTCAATGTGTGTCATTGCGTGGCAGTGAGACCAGAGTTGAACAAGATCATTAAAAGCCCCAAGCTCTGAAAAGAGTCCCATGATCCTCCCCGCAACTATGCCATCCATTGGTAAGGAAAAACCAGAATGCTCTCCATTACAATTTCTGTTCAACAATGACCTGCAGAGTCTAGACACTGCAGTAGAGCAAGAGAAAGAAATAAAATGTATAAGAATTAGAAAGGAAGAAAGAAAAAACTCTCAATATTCACAGATGATATGATTTTGTATGTAGAAAATCCAAGAGAACCTACAAATAAATTACTTAAATTACAAATGTTTTCACAAGGTCGCCACTTACAAACTCAATATATAGAAATCAATTGTATTTTTATATGCCAGCAACAAACAGAAAATAAAATTAGTGAAAAGATAAATTATCTTTTTTAAAAAGGTATCTTAAAAATATGCTACTTATTTTATGGTGATGGAAGGAGAACTGACTCTGGGTGGTGAACACACAATGAGATTTATAGATGATGTAATACAGAATTGTACACCTGAAATCTGTGTAACTTTACTAACAATTGTCACCCCAATAAACTTTTATAAAAAAATATACTATTTATAGTAGTATCAAAAAATATTTTTAAAAACCTAGGAATAATAGATGAGTAAGAATTCTACCAGGAAACTATAAGATATTATTACTCAGAGAAATTAAAAAACAATAAAATTAATGGAAGGGTGCTAGGCTCATGAATTAGAAGTGTTAATATTGTAAAGATGTCAATTCTCCCTAGAGATTCATAGCAATCTCAATTAAAAGCCTATTTTAAAATATTTGGGTGTTAGTAAATTTTAAAAGTTCTCATCACAAGAAAAAAAATTTTGTAACTATGTGTGGTGACGGATGTTAACTAAAGTTATTGTGGTGATCACTTCACGATGTATACAAATATCAAATCATTATGTTGTATACCTGGAACTAATATAATGTTATATGTCAATTATACCTCAATTAAAAATTAAAAATTAAGATATTTGTGTTTTTCAAGACTATTTGGAACTTGACAATCTGTTCTAAAAATTTATATGGAAGTGCAAAGTCCAAGAGTAGACAAGACACTTTTGAATAAGATGAGAGGACTTACTCCATTAGAATTAGGATAGTGTAATATTAGTGCAAAAACTGAAAAATATGAAGCATAATATAGAGCTCAGAAACCAACCCACATCATATGGCAAAGATAGCACTAGGGAGCGGTATAAAAAGCAGTCTTTTCAATTAATGGTTTTAGAAAATTGAGTATCCATATGATAAGTAATCAAAACGCATACTGTATACAAAAATAAATCTCACATGGATTCTGGAAATGGAGAAATAGCTCCTCTAAGACCAACCCTGCTATGGATAATAATATTAACCTTGAGACAAAATATAGAAAACAACTCTGAATGTCTGGAGAAAAGTCAGAAGCAAACAGAAATGCAAGGGGGTCCACTTGGAAAAAGGGTATAGCACTAGAGGAGTATCCTATATTGTTAAAGCTTTTTGCCTGTAACATCTCTTGCACAGATATAACAGTAGACACGAACAAGAAGGCCTATAGCAGCCAGTACACATGGTTAAACACTGGAAACAGGAGAGTATAAATAAATATACAGTGGTATATTTACGTCATTGACTATTTGATAGCACCTCAATGACATGCAGTAAAATTGAGTCCAAACAATATAACTAAATGAAAATTTTCATCAGTAAAGATTACGTACAAAAGTTTTAACTTATAAAAGGTGTTATAAGTTAAAAAACAGAATGAAAACATACTTTTAAAGAATACATGTACATGATAATAGCTATATGACTAAGTAAAAACATCCAGGGAAGGGAAATGATTACATTAGTTAGGGAAGGCAAGTATATAGTTGACTGGGGAAGATCATTTGGTTTGATATATATATATAGGTTTACCAGCAGACTTTATATTTGAGTAGTGGATTCATAGGTATTTGCAACATTATTAAATAAATAAAGAGGCCACCGATGGAGCAATCACAAGAGTGCATCATGAATCAAGAATTGTGATTAAACCAATTCTGCACACTTGGAGTTTTGAAAAGAAAGGTAGAAAGAGAGGGGTGAAAGAGGGAAGGGAAGAGGGAAAGCGAAAGGGTGGGATGAACAACTACTATTGGGGGAACAGAAAGACTGAGCTTAGAAGTCATTATTAGGAGATTTCCTTTTAGCAGCCCTTGGCTATCAGAGAAAGGGAAGGGATAGGGATCCTTCAGGGCTGGCAGTTGTTCAGTGTTTGCGATGGGAGGCCCACTGCATTGAAGGAGAGTGGATTGCAGCTGAGACCAAATCTGTGCTGACAACTACTGGAGCTGGGGGAGCCTGGCTGCAGAGCAGTCCGAACAGGACTTTGAGAGAGAGACTCTCTCTGGTGATTGGGGTGTTGTGGGTTTGGAACTCATTATTGGAGAGATTGCCATTGGGCCACTCCCTCAGAGAGGGAGTGTGCCGCTGAACGAGTCACAGAGGCTTGAGGAAGTAGATGGAATTGAGAATCTAAGCCAGAAAGGGGCTGAGCCTTCGACAGGGTCTCGGAATGGAGGTGGTAAAGAATATCAGCTTTGTTCAAATCCCATTTCTTCTACTTTTGTTTGTGTGACTTGGAGCAAATGACTTATTTATCAGCTCTAAGGCTCAGTTCCCCAATTGCAAATTGAGGTAACTCTTACCTCAGAGAGTTTTCCTGGAGGAGGAAAAATTAAATAAGATAATGTATGTAAAAGATATGATATCTTAAGAAGGCAACAAATGATGGCTCTAAAATAATCATCAACCAGCTCAGCTAATGAGCTTGAAAGCAGACCCATTCTTAGATAGGAAACTGAATCTGAGAGAGAGAAGCACACAGGGAAGGCCATTCCGGAAGCTGGAAGGGAGGACAGCCAGACAGAGGGAAGTTGTAAAGCCAGAATCATGGCTTATTCACCACCCTGCTGGGATATTTAAGGGGTACTCTCGTGCTCAGGTTTATTCCTTCTCAAAATCAACCAGAGCATGTCTAGTGGTGAAATCCGCAAGTAAGCCCACCATACCAGAACTCAATCTCCTCATTTGAAAATCATGGGTTAGAAGGATTTTTCATTACACGGGCCATATGATGTGATGACTGCCCAAACTTCCTCATTCCTTTCTGGGTTTGTTCACAGTTAGCTCCTTTCCACTTAAAAAAGTACCGATCCCTCGAGAGGTAAATCTCTGCATTACTTTTATGGGGTTCTTGGAACCTGAAATCAATATTTTGTGAAGTTGTCTCTCTTGGATTATTTGTAATCTTTTTTCCTTAGATATTTTCTAGAGGGGAGAAGGTGGCGAGAGGAATCTGTTTTTTTGTTTTTCTTGCTCTGTCGTCTAGGTAAAGCTCCTTTAGGAAAATGTCAGCCTAAAAAAAAATGAGGATGGGTGTTTCTGTTATTGATCTGTATAGTCCTACCTTCCAAGTATGGATGGAGCAGTGAGAATAAAAGTATAGAAATGTCAAAAAGGTGAAAATCTAGTAGTAACCAGTAAAGGGCCACTGGTGCAGCTGTTTCTTCCGGCCATGGCTGTCTGATTCAACTCCTCCTCCTCTCTCTGGCTTTGGAATTTTTTTTCTTCCCTTTGGGGGGCTGATGGGAGTAGGACTGATAGAATTAGGGAGCTGGAAAAATAGGACTAGAGAACTGTGACACGGCCTAAGGTTGGCTTTTGTCACAGTTTACTCATTTCCTCCTGAACAGGACAAACAGGCTGTATTACCTTTCTCTGCCGGTATGAAAGCTTATGAATTCTTCCACTGCATTTGTTTATGGCCAGAACCCCAAATTTCTCTGACTATAGGTGCCTGCTCTGTGTTCCAGGTGTGATGACTTGGCCTCGACTTTGAAGGCACCACCTTTACTGTCCAGTCACTTCCATGTAGTCGACCGTTTCCATGGTTCTAGAAAAATATGACAGTGAGCTATCTGGGTAAAAATCCAGTGAGAGAGTGGAGACAAAAAGGGTGGAGGAAAATGATTTGATTCACTGTGATCCCTTATCTTCTTCCTTTGGGACCCAAAAAGTCTCCCCTCTTTTATAGAAAAGAGAGAAAGAGAAAGAGAGCCAGTCAATATGGTGTTGCGGAAGTTTTTATTCCCCAACAACCTCATTGCTGCCTCCTAGTGAAAGTTCTAGAATTGAAAATGATCATTTATGTGGGTGGATTTAAGGGGGGGGGGGGGTGAATTTACACAGACTCACCAACTGTTTCTGAGCCATTGCCTGTCTTCAGTTTCTGATTAGATGTATTTGTGAGTACAGGTATTACTGTGACCACAGGTTAAATCCCGAGTCCACTCAGACTGCTGATAAAGGTACACTGTTCACTGGGTACTCGCAATCAAGACTTGACAACATACAGCTGAAGGAACTTACAATTCTTTTTCAATTTATTTTCCTTCATTCTTTACACACACCACACACTGTTTTCTACATCTTGGTATTTTTCATTTTTAGGTAAAAAATACCCAAGAATGAAAATATAACATTCTATCAAGTAAACCATAAAATCTGTGAAAATTAAAACTGACTTTACACTTTGGCACAGAAGAGAGAGAATGGCAAGAAAACTTACTTTGTGAAAAACTCAACCAGATTCAGGCAAGAGATGTGATAGTTAAAAACAGCAGTACCCACTGCCTTCCTTTCACACGCACAGCTTATTGTAAGGGCCTTACCTCCTCTTGTAGGCCTAGAATATTGATCCCCTAAAAACTGAAATCAAAAACCAAATCTCTGCTATTTTGAAATAAGTGAAATTTTATTTGGTGAATAGACAAACAGCCACTTTCTTTTTAGGTATGGAAAGCACCTTTGTTTTGTACAGTTTAACATTTTTGGACTTAAGAACTTCCAAATTTCGTTTATTTACTATCACTAAACAGGTAATATTGCACAATTTATAAAGCTATATCCAAGGAAGCTTATGTATTTTATTTGTCATACTATATTGCACATATAAGCATACATTTCAATCCCACACAAACATTTCTTTCCATGGTATTAATTTACTGCAACAGATTTTTAAACTTAAATTTGAAAACAGTATAATTTAACAAACCAATATAAAATATCTTTCTCAATCCTTATTCTTTTTTATATGTCAAGATAATTTTTATGATTAGATTCAACTTTACTGACAATTTTTAGTAAATTTTTCATATCTTGCTCCCCCATACATATGTTCTTTGTATGACAGTGTATAATATTTTTGTCTCAGACCTATTATACACGTTAGTAGGTTAAAAGCTCAGGGATGATGATTTTGTAATTTATCATCACAAAACAGTATATTTAATATTCTAGTCTACAAAATTACACTTGCTAGTGTTTTAATGTTTCTCCACCCAGAGTCTGTTAATGACAGTGTCTTTATAGAGCCTGGAAAGAAATATCGTTCTAAGAAGTCAGTCCAATTGTTTTAGCAATACAAGGGCATAACTGATATAAAGTAAACATTTGTAAAGATGATATCTTAAGAAAAATAGACTCCTATGCATTTCACTGCTGATTTGCATTTCTATACGTTATCACAGCAACTAAAATTAAAGCAACAATCACTAATTTTTATTGCAATGAGCAATAAAACAAGCTTAACTTTTAAATAAATCTGATGACCTAAAACAATTTTTAAGTTCATAACTACAATCAATGCTTGTGTGTGTGTGTGTGAGAGAGAGAGAGAGAGAGAGAGAGAGAGAGACAGAGACAGAGAGAGACAGAGAGAGAGATAGAGAGAGAGGAACACACATAGCAGGGAAGATTTAAAGAGTTAACTGCTTATAGCACTTCCTATTTGCACACACACCACATGGCTAGGTCAAATCTAAACTCCCAAAGAAAGAAGGCAAGCAAGTCCTCCCTGAAGGGCAGGCCAACTTGTGAATAAAACCTCCAGACTGATCATGTTATAAGTATGCTGCAGCACACCAAGAAGTGAGAAAAATGTGCAAACAAAATCATGCTGTTGATGTTTGCATCATTTCAATTGTAAAAAAAAAAAAAGCTGTTCTTACTAAAGAAAATTGTGCTTAACACAGAAATATTCCAGTGTGGCATGATTGGTTATGGTTCACTTTTTTCTTTCAGAGAAACCTTTCACTCTTCTTATTCGTTTTGAACACCATCCTCTCATTATTTGAGATATTGTAAGTTAACTGTACCTTAAAGAGACCAGCAGATAGATGGCTCTGACGACCAGAAAAGAGACAAAACACTCAGAAATTTTAAAGGGCGGAATAGTCAGCCAAGGACGCCTACTGTCAGCCTGGGCTAGCTCCTTTTCGAAAGGGTTGCCAAGAGGACGCTCAGTCAGTCCGTCCTCAGTTATTTTTCACTCCACTACCTCTAACTGGGTGCAACACCAGTGCAAGAAAATGCGGGAAGCATCTGTTGCAAGTCACATCTGGACCTCCCAGGAAAATAAGCCCTTTCTTACAAAGAAAAGTCTCCAACATTGTCTAGGGTGCGTCCCCTCTTCCTCCGTAGTTCGCGAGGTTCTCTCCCTGGCGCGCCTCCTTCCTTCAGGCAGAGGATCCCAGAGCCTCCACCAGAGCAGCTCCGGCCCGTCAGGGTAGCCCGGAAGACACCGAGGTTGCCAACGCGCAGCAGTGCGCAGACTCCGCGACGCGCTCCAGGCTCTCCACTAGCCTAAACCTGCTCTCAAGAGAAAAGGGGAGGAGGAGTATGGAGGGGGGCGGTGGGGATCCTGTTTAATTCGAGGTCCTAAGGGTGTGGGAGCGGGAGGAGGCTTCTCTGGTCCCTCCTCCCTCCCGGAGTCCTGGGCTCCACCTCCTCCGCATGCCCCCAGATATACACTCTCAGCCGCGGCTGGACATGCACACCCATCGCCGGCTGCAGGCTTGTGCACACGCAGGTAGCTACACTCACCTGAGACCGTGCACAGGGCTCCTGCCGAGTCAGGAGCGGCAGGGTGGCGGTCTGGGCCGGGAAGGGGCCCACTGTGCTGCGGGAGTCGGGGAAGCGGAAGCAGCCCCAGCGCGGACCTGCGAACTGAGGTGACTGCGCGGTTTCCTTAAATCCCCTCCTCCAGCCCCTCCGCCTCCGCACCTGCTGGGTTCTGGCGGGAGAACCCAGGAGAGAGGGGCCCTCGGCTCGGCGCACACGCGGGCGCACGCTGCGAAGCAAAAGCGCCGACAGGGGCGCGGCGGCGGCGGTGCAGGAAACTTGGGCGAAGTTAGTTGCAAGTGCCGGGCGGCGGCCAAGAAGAGCAAGGAGGGGACGCGGCAGGTCCGCGCCACGCCGAGGCAGCGCCGTCCTCCACGTTCGGTGCGCTCGGGCAACGGGATTGGGCGCGCCTGGAGCGGCTCGGAGCGAGCGGAGCCGGCATGGCCCAGGGGACGGCGAGACGCGGCGCCTCGGAGAGCCTGGAGAATTTCCTCTGAGGCCCTGCGACCCCAGGCTTGATCAAGCCTCATCCGACATCCTTCCCGAATCGTCAGCTGGAGAGGAAGACCCTCGAGGCAGGTGCTGGGGGCGCGGAAAGCTCCCCGCCCCACCCCCAAAACCCAGCTGATTGGGGAGGTTTCCATCAGCGCACCCTGCCCCGAGTCAGGACGACTGGCTGGTGCTGCTGTATTTGTATCGATACCCATTGCGCTGCGTTCCGGTGGTGCGTCCGGAGCCTCCTCCGCTTCCCCCTCCTCTTCCTCCTCCGGGGCCACCTCCCCCTCTACCTCACCCCCATCTGCTACTGTCAAATGAGAAAGTCACCGAGGAGAACCCAAACACTCCTGCCGCCGAGAGCCCCCTTTGGCACTTGGCAGCACGCGGCGGCGGGCTCCTGGAGTCAACTTGGTGGAGACTCCGCGACGCAACTTTCCGCGCTGCGGTGCAGTTAAAAGACGGAGGAGAACGAGCGCTCTGCCGGGTAGCGACTACCCGCAGGGAGTTCGCGAGCAAAAGCCATCGGAGAGAAAAGACAAAAAGAAAGCAAAGGGCGAACTGCTGCCGTGGGGTGGGGGCACCCCCTAGAAGTTACCGTGTTCCGGAGAGGATTTTCCCAAGCGCTCGGCCCGGGGCGCGGCGCGGACCTGGGCTGGTCCCCCGGCCCCCTCCTCCCGAGCGGGAGCGCCGCCGGAGCGCGAAGTGGGGCCCAGCGAGAGCCGGCGGGCCGAACGGGTCCCCGCGGACAGCCAACATTGATTTCCTGCGGACCGAGGGCGACGGCCCGGGCGGCGGCGGACTGCAGCCGCGGCACGGCGAGAGCATGGCCAAGCCGGTGGACCACGTCAAGCGGCCCATGAACGCTTTCATGGTATGGTCGCGGGCTCAGCGGCGCAAGATGGCCCAGGAAAACCCCAAGATGCACAACTCGGAGATCAGCAAGCGCCTGGGTGCGGAGTGGAAGCTGCTCACTGAGTCGGAGAAGCGGCCGTTCATCGACGAGGCGAAGCGCCTGCGCGCCATGCACATGAAGGAGCACCCCGACTACAAGTACCGGCCGCGGCGCAAGCCCAAGACGCTGCTCAAGAAGGACAAGTTCGCCTTTCCGGTGCCCTACGGCCTGGGCGGCGTGGCCGACGCCGAGCACCCGGCGCTCAAGGCGGGCGCCGGGCTGCACGCGGGCGCGGGCGGCGGCCTGGTGCCGGAGTCGCTGCTCGCCAACCCCGAGAAGGCGGCCGCCGCCGCCGCCGCCGCCGCCGCGCGCGTGTTCTTCCCGCAGTCGGCCGCCGCCGCCGCCGCCGCCGCCGCCGCCGCCGCGGCCGGCAGCCCCTACTCTCTGCTCGACCTGGGCTCCAAGATGGCAGAGATCTCGTCGTCGTCGTCCGGCCTCCCCTACGCGTCGTCGCTGGGATACCCGACCGCGGGCGCGGGCGCCTTCCACGGAGCGGCTGCAGCGGCTGCAGCGGCCGCCGCGGCCGCCGGGGGGCACACGCACTCGCACCCCAGCCCGGGCAACCCGGGCTACATGATTCCGTGCAACTGCAGCGCGTGGCCCAGCCCCGGGCTGCAGCCGCCTCTCGCCTATATCCTGCTGCCGGGCATGGGCAAGCCTCAGCTGGACCCCTACCCCGCGGCCTACGCCGCCGCTCTATGACCCCGCGGGGCCGCCTTGCGAGGACCAGTGTGCACACGTGTACATATGTATAGGTACGAGGTCTGCGGCCTCCGCGTACGCCCTCCCGCGACGGGGCCCCGGTTTGTATGTACATAAGATGTATAGGTATCGGGCAGAGGCAGAGATGCCAGTCGGGGCGCGAGTGGCCAAGCGCGCGAGTGCGCGGGAGAGCGTGCGTGTGAATTCACAGGAGCATTTCAGACCTGCACTTCGGCAGCCAGCTTTAAAGAGGGCAGTTGTATCCTGCAGCAGTTGGTGTTTGTTTTGCACTTCGGAACCTGTTGCGTTTTGGCCCACTGAGGTGGAGGAGTAATTTTTTGACATGTTGGGTTCTGCTGTTTTGTCTGTTGGAAGTTTATTGTCGGTTTTGTTTTTGTTTCTCATTTCCCCCCCCCCTCCTTTTTTTCCCCCCTGGTCTGTGTTGCATGCACTCTGTTCAAAAGTTAGGTCTGAAATGGCTGGCACAGGGGAAAAGCTGATCTGTGTCATTAGTTTCTCGGAGCAGGATGGCTCTGAGCAAACTTGCTCCCTATTTGTACTATTTGAACTTTGCAAATCTCTGTTCTTTCAAGCAGAACCCCCAGACTGGATCCATTCTTGACCAGTGACCTGCTCGAATCTGGCCTTTTGTATGTGAGATGATGACGGTTTCTTTTGTTTATCATGCCATATGCAAATCAGAGCAAGAGCTCTTTCTCAAGAGTAAGGAATGCAAACAAGAAATATGTGTGAGATGAAAAGTTGTCAGTTGGATTTTCTCACTAAAAAAAAAAAAAAAAAAAAAAACCCCAAAACTGCTAGAAGTCATCCTGAGTCCACTTGCTTGGGTTTCTGACACGGTTTACAGAAAATGCTACGGCCCTGTTCCTATTTTCCCCTAATGGCTGCATTCACCTTAAGATTGTAAATGTGTATATGTCCGTGAAAACATTGAGTCTGAGAATGTGTTATTTACGTTGTCCTAAATTTGAGTCAGTTTTAGACTCTAAAGCATTTTAGCACATGTCAAAGTTAACTTTTAAAAATTGCGGGACTGTTTCAGCATCGCAATTTTATCGTAGATTAAATCAGACTTTTTTGTCTGAGTGGTAATTATATATTTATTATTTAGCAAAACTGAAAAAAAAAACCCACAGAATTGTTTTGACAGATGTCTCTCGTTTTCAGCTAGCATTTCTCCACAACTTGAACCGTTTAAATGTGTTTTGGAGTTCCCTCCCTAATTAGCTTATTTTTTAGATCATCTGCAATTGATTTGCAAATTACGATAAAACACATTTTAGAGGAAAGAACCTTCCTCAATTATAGCTTTTTTGTTGCTTTTTTAAATGTATATATTTTGACTAATGTTTGTGAATGAAGTTGGCTAACATGTATTTAGTTTCCTTTTGGCTTTATGTAATATAAAGTTTTAAAAAGTTTAAGTATTGGTTTTAACCTTCATGTGTAAATGGTTTTCTTGTGTGATCTTCTAATTTAATATTAGACGTCTAAACTATATCTGTAAATTAGAATCCGACTATCACTCTGTTCATTTTTTTTGAACAAAGAGTTAAATAAAGCCTGAACCAGGGAAAAGAGAAAATCCTCTATTTCTTGTTGAGTTCCTAACAAGATTTTTATCTGAATTGCCCTTACGTGCCTGGTCCAGGTGAAGTGTAAGGTATCCTCCAAAGGCAGCCTTTGTTTCACTTTTGAATAGATTTACTAGGAAATCTAAATCAAGCCATTGTTATTCAGAGCCAAAAACCTGATTTATCACATTTTTTAATCGTGAATAGGAAAGAAGATAAAAAAAAAAAACCAAGTAGTTGTATTATCTTGGGGGGAAAAAAAAGGCATTCATGAACCAGTAGAACAGAGCCCATTGAAAACATCCAGACCGTTCAAAGCATTTCACTAGTTTCCAGTAACATTTTAAGAGGGGAAAGTTGCCTGACCACTTTATCTTGCTAGTAGAAGAGCCCCACCACTAAAATCAGTGTAATTTGTTCACTCATCTTTGGCTTATTCCTTATTTACACCTTAAGATTTTATTTAGAAGAATAATCACTGCTAATAACAATGTATAACTTTTGGCCTCTTTAGGGTTTTATTTTGTCATGCTAATCGCATTAAAATAGAAATATAACAAATTCTAATGGAGAAGACTGAATCTCTAGGGCTAGACAAGTTTCCACTGGAAAAAGGTTTGAAATCATAAAGGATTTTACTCTTGGAAAAGAAATTATAAGCCACCACTAAGAATATCAGAGGGAATAAAATAACTGTAGAGAGATATTTATTTTGCCCCCACCCAGTTAGAAATTCTCAAGATACGAGACTCAACTAGTCCTAAACTTGTTCCCCAGTGACAGAGACCATATCTTGAGTGCACGTCTTTATAAGCAACACAACTCTTTAAAGTCATTGTTTTTCCCCAACGGAATCATATTTTAAAAACCATGAAAATTTTGGAAATGTGAGAAATAGGCTCCGCTGGTTTGACCCTGATTCACTAATTAAAACGATCCTTCTCCTGTTATTCCCCAAGCTCTTTGCAATATTATAAGTTAATTCATATGGTTCTAAGCGATTATGCAAAACTAATTTGGACTGTCCAGGGGTAATTATCCCTGACACGGTTAATTAAATCCTTTCAAGCCTTCGTCTTTGCCTTTTGTAGCAGCCCATCACTTCTCAACACGGAACTTCCTGCGGCTCGCTGGAAATCACCCCAGCCCTAAATCTTAGTTACCTCCCTGAGCCTTCCAGCTCGGCCCCACTGGCCCCAGGATTCCCCGCCCCCTCCCGCCCCCTCCTCTTTTCCCAAAGATCAGCGTGTTCTGGGAGCAAAGCTGTGGAGTGTTGATGAATGAGAAGAAGACTAGAAAGATGGGGAAGGGGAGGGGTAGGATGCCCGGGGTTGGGCACACAGGGTCACTTAGCCAACAGATTGTGCGGCTGTTTGAGTAAGTGCGCAGGCCCACAGGGAGGTGACTGGTTTATCACCCCTGACTTTAGTGGTCTTGCTAACCGGTTGCGCCTGGAAAAGGCAAGACTGTGCCTAAGTACGAGGGAGCGACCCTGGGGCTAAAGGGCGTGGAAAAGGCCAGGTGTGTGTTTAATAAGAGTGAAAGTGACCCACAAATACAGTTCTGGGACAAAACCAAGAGCTGCTGCGGGCTCGAAATCTGTTTCTACCTCTCTATCTAGATATCTACCTCCTCTCTCCCTCCCTTTTCCCTTCTTTCCTTCCTTCCTTCCTTCCTTCCGCCCGCCCTCCCTTTCCTTCCCCTTCCTTTCTTTTTGTTCTTTCATTTTCGCTTCTTTTTAAGGGTTAAACAAGCCACGACGACATTTCTCAGGTAGTCACGGTTGCTTAAGGGCTTCAAACAAGCCTTACTTCCGAGGGGCCAGGCGTGTTGCCTCCCGGTTTTTCGCAAACAGGTGGAATTGTTCTGTGTGAGCAATTAAGGATCGGAGCCGAGAGACGCAGCCGCCAGAGGGATGGCTTCTAGAGTTGGCCGCTATTGTCACTTCATTGGACAATTCCCACCCTCCCCTTCAAGAAACTAGAACAAAACAGTGCGGATCTCCCTCTCACCCCTGGCCCGGGGCCGCCTCGGCTGCGGACGCCGAAGATGGAGCGAGGATCCGACCGTCTTCCTGCAGCGATCGGGGCCTGCGCGCCAGCCAATCAGAGCGCGGCTCGGCGTGGGCGCTCCCCGCCGCCGCCGCCGCTCCCTCTGGGCCAGTGAAGTGCCTTGCAACTCGCCCACCGGAGTGTCCGTATCTTTCTCGCGCCCACAGCCCAGCGGAGACAGACAGAGCGCGGTCCAAACTTTATTAATCTCTCCCCGGTCCTTTCTCCCTCAGCCCAGTGCATCTCAAAGGTCAGCCCTCTTCTTTTAAAAGACTGATATTATTAATTCACTGACAATCCCCCCCATTCCTTTTTATTCTCTTGCAAGGGAAAAAAAAGAGGGGGGGGGGAGGGAGTAGTGAAAAGAGCTTTTTTTGTCTTTTTTTTTTTTTTTTTTTTTTTTGTCCTTCAGTGGGAGCGTTTAGACAGTCGAGGAGGTTTTGTCCGGGAACAAAACGTAGGGTTGGGAGGTTTTGTGAGAGTGTTGTTTGTTGAAGTGGAGCTAAGAAAAAGCGGCGGCTTTCTCCTCATTGTGAAGAAACCAATCAGTGGTATTTGGAAAACTGTTAGCATTGTGCACTTCTTCTGTGTCCATTGTGAGGCGTTTCTTTTCACAAGGTTTTTTTTTCAGCCGATCCAGCTGGCCGGAATGAATAGCAGTGCAATGTGTACACGCTTTGTCCCTCCGGCCTTCAAGTAGCCCCCATTGAATAGACTAAGTTGACACTGCGTGACAGTGAAACAACATAATAAAAAATACATGAGCCCCTGAATAGGAGCAGGCGCATAAATAAATAAAATGGGTGACCAAAACTGGATAAACTGAATGACAAAACGGTGAAAGGGGAACAAAAAGATATTTAACACGCTAGATTAGCATTAGAATGCGATCTACAAGGCAGAACAATTGATGAATAGGTTTACCGGCCAAGAAAGAAATGGACTAAATGCCCTTTGAATAGATATGCTTTTTGCAAGGGCTTTGAATAGATATGCTTTTTGCAAAGGCTGAATGGGAAAAGGTAAAGATGAAGCTATGCAAATGAGCGGGGGAACTTTTTATATATATTCTTGAAACACACACACACACACACACTGCGGGAGGAGAGTGCAGCCTCGGGATGTTTATAGAAGAAATAATTGCCATTATTAGCATTGTCTGCAGCAGATAGAAATTGAACAGGTTGGGATAATATAGGGTAGCAGTAATTCTTCTAATTATTGGTCCTTTGCTACTTGAAAAAAAGGAAAAAGGAAAGGAGAAGTAAAAGTTATGTAGAAGTTATGTTGTCTCGGGCCCATTCTCCCAGCAATGGAATCCGTGCAGAAGCGAGGCTGGCGCTTCCACGAGGCATGCTGATCTTAACCAGGGAGCCAGTCCTTAGGCCTTTTTTTAAGAGTCTAATACAGCGTCTGGTACATGCTAGGGGCTGAATGCATATTTGTGGAATGGATGAATATAAATTTAATGAGGAAACTTAGGTCTCCTATGGATGGTGAGGAGGGGAATACCAAGACCGGCTTTTCACTGCTCCCTATTCTAGGGGAGCGGCCCGGGCGGGATCATTCCAGGGTTTTGCCTTCAGCGTATCGGGGCCGCTGGAAAAGAAATGAAGACCAAACAAGCGATGAGCAACGCCCCCCCCCTACCCCCAATACCATCTCTGTCCTCACTCCCAATCCACCCGAAAGCCAGAGCTTGTGAGGAGCCCCACCTGGCTGCGTAGAGACCTCGTACTCGTACCCTTAAAGAATTAAAAAACACTTAAAATTTGGCTCTTTCTCTCAGGTTTCTCCTCTTGGTCCCTGCATTCTTTCCCATCGCGGCTGTATGTCTTTGAACCCCATTGGACAGGGAACCACCTGCCTTAATTGCGGGCGAAGGCAGGGCGCGAACCTGAGGAGATTAGGGCGGTCCTCGGTTCCCTGCGCTGCCCTGGAGACGGGCGTCGGTAGGAGCTTTTGCAGTCAACGAGATCAGTTGTTTTATTTTCGAAGGTTGACCGCGAGGCCTGCCGGGCCGCTGGCCACCCAGCCGTCGAACTTTCCAGACGCTTCGGCGCTGCCCCTCATTTAAACGAATAATGCAAATGATAGACAGCCCAGCTGACGTGCCAGCGAACGCGCGGAGGGTCTAATGCGCTCTGAGCCCAGCGCTCCCCACCTCCCCGACGGCCCGCGGGAAATTAGGTTTTGAGAAGCAATGACGTCTTTGGAATTTTTTTGACAAAGGGGGAGTGGGGGAATCTCAAACTCCCAAAGCAGTGTTCTTTTTACTTTATTCTTCTTTTTAAAAGCAGCAATTGAAGCTTACCAAATGACTAGGACCGCGGGGAAGCGTCGCAGATTTTAAAGTGTAACCTGAGTCTCCGTGGTTTCAGCTTCCTTTAAAACGTGCAAGTTCTTAGAAACGAACACATCTGAAAAACTTGCGAAGAGCTCTATCCAGATAGACCCGTTGGGAATCACTTTGAGGAGATAAAACTCACAGCAATTCGGGGTGATGGGCATTTGTGGAGAGGCAGCAACCTGTTGGATTGGGTTTCCAGGTTCAAGGTGGCCGATGGGCCTTCCACGACCGCCTCAGCGCGGAGCAGGGAAGTGGTACCCGCAAGGCAACAAGCTCAGAGCCCTGGCTTTTGTGACCCCTCCCCCACTCCCCACTCCAGTCCCTCGCTGATGGAGTCAGGTAGACTCCATCACCCTAGCCTGAGGCCCATCATTCACACTTGACTGGAGGAAATAAAATCGGCTTTGGCTTTTAAATTCCTTCTGAAGATGTTTCCACCTGATTTTACCTCCTTTGGGCTCCTCGCTTGACTAGGGGAGGGGTTATTTAGGGTCTTTTTGACAAACAGCAGAAGTTTAGGTACTAATTGTAAACACCTCGTTGCTCTCCTTGAGTGTATTTATTACCATATTAGCCAAGGACTTGGAGACACGGGGCCTATTACTCATTTCCAGCCTCTAGGCAAAGAATTCTCCTACTGAGATCGACCAGTAAAACCAGATTTCTTAAGGGAAATTACGAGGATGTCTTTGGACTCTCTTCACGGAATATTACTGGATTATCAATTTCACTTGAGCGCCCTCCTCCCTACCCTACCCCCAACCCCCATTTTATTTCTGGATCACCTCAAGGTAATTAGCTACTGGCAGAAAGCTTGAAATCCCGAAAGGAGAAGCGCAGCCTAGGATATCATAGACAAAGTGAGGCTTTTGAGATCAGTTGGCCCCACTGGGGTCACCTTTTCATGAGGTCAGAAATGAAGAGAAGTCTGTTTGCAGAAGAGGGAAAACCTTTAAAAGGGCTCGGAGGAATTCAGGAGTGTGTGTGGTGAGAAGGGTGGGGAGGTAAGCTTCCTAGAATGTCACCAGCGTGACATCTGCAGGGGGCCCAGTTTGTCCTCCTTAGAGCATCCCTTTGTACTGCCGCTGAGTTCTGGGGACCCTTTAGCGCCTTCCCCATTTGCCCTGCGGTATTTCAGGTCCAAAAGCTCGTGCGCGCGCATGTATACACACACACACACACACACACACACACACACACATACACACACACACACACCGGTGCTTGAAGCAGAGCTTGGAAGTCATCGCCGAGAATCCGACAGACTGGAGGTCTTACACGCTCTGGCATGAGGAATTGGGGGGAATTGTGTGGGATCGGGACCGCGCGCAAACGCACGGTCATTTTGCCTAACAAATGCTTCCGCACGCTCTCTCGCATTTAGCTGGTTTTAGTAAGGATGTTTTAAACTTGATTATCCGAATGGTGGCCTAGATGGCTTTACTGTGCCTGCGTATACTCGCTAAGTGAGGAGGAGTGAGACAACGCACGTAAAGCCTGGGAGAGGAGATGGAGAACCTTTTCAGGGAGCATAGGAAAAGTGGGTGCTGGGCGAAACGGAAGGGAGGGAGGATAAAAGAAAAAGAAAATCAGGACGAGAAAAAGAATAGAGTTGCCGCTCCACTGACACTCCCTCTTGCCTTCAGGTTCAACACCTGGGGAAGGTGCTGCCAAAGTCTGATGACGGACGGGACACGAAGGGGGGGGAGCGAAATCACCCCACTTCCCCCAACCCTGACTCATCGGAAAGGCCCCTGCTGTTTCAGCCCCAACTGTGAGACGAGAATGCCCCGGTTGGGAGGGGAGGAGAGTGGGAGTAGATGGTCGCGCAGGCTCTGGCAGGCTCCGCGTGGAAATGAGGGATCTGGAAGAGAGGGAGGGTCCAGAAAGTTCTCCTCTCCCAACCCTGGTGACCCCTCCCTCTGGGGCAGTAGCCACGTAAGAAAGATGGGTCTCACAAATTGGGGCCAGCCTCTACCCCATGAATTTAACGCCTGCAGATCCACAGCGGAAAACTAAATAAAAATAAATCACACTTATGATAGAACTTCAGAGTCGGGGTTGGTACGAGTGAGGGATTCTGAAGCTAAAGCTCCATTTCCTTCCAGGATAGACACTTAGGGCAACCCGGGAGCTTGTTCCCAGCCCCAGTGGTGAAGAGAGAGCCTGGGGACATAAATAAGACCCTCAGCGAATCGCCCCAATCCCCCTTGGCAGTCACCGCCGCACTTGGGGCTGCTTGCCCAGCTCTCTGGCGGGACAAATGGGACGACCGCTTTGCCCCAGACCAAGGCTTCCTTGCACTTCCAGACCCCAAGTTGTTGTTCTTCCTTTTCAGGGATGTGTTTTCTTCCTGCAAACCAGGACTTGAGTAAGTAGTTAGAGCAGCTGATTAATATGTATTCGAACGTGCTGTTTAAGGCCGGGTGAATAAACATGAGTCTGCAGTGACAGCGACCCCGCTGCCTGTCGCCTCTCTGGGGCGCGGGGAGCCAGCACAGACCAGTATCGCATTCCCGATACAGGCGCGCACCGAGTGTCGGCCGAAGCCAGAGCTGTCTCCCTGAGCCCCCACAGACCCCACCTTGTGCGGGAGCGCACCGTGGGTGGCACAGGTGAGCTCGCAACAACTACCTGGGATGTTCGGATATCGTTTCCTTTCCTTCTATAAAGCTTCCTCGACTAAGGTTACAGAGATGCTTGCTTTGAGCATCTAGGGGTGCTCTCCTCAACCCCCTCCCCAAGTTTTGGGCGACCGTTACCCAACTCAAGTCTCTGCACAAAACTAGGGGACCCTGCATTTGTCCTCGGGTGTGAGGGATGGAGGTTGCGACTCACCTGCGGGAAAGAACACATGGAGCTGCGAATTCGAGGGAAGGGACCAGACTCAGGGAAGGCATTTGTTTTCTGATGTCTGCAGGCTGATGGGCGGCTGTGGAGAATAACTAATTACCCACCCGTTGCACTTCCAAAGCCCCCACCACCTCCCGCTTGGAAAAGTCGCCGTTGGACCTCTTTGTCTCTCTGAAGCCAGGGCGTCTTCATCTGTGGAAGCTGTGAGACGTGACAAAGCTGAGTGTACCCACAGGCCTCAGCAGCTACACCACCGGCACCCGCCCACGGCTCCCACGGCTCGGTCTCCTCTCATGCACACACACTGGGTGACCGGCTTGGGCCGGGCCTGAGTCGGGTGCGGGTGGCCGCAGCACAGGAGGCGAGGCTTGGCGGCGCTCTGGCACAGGCCCTTGGGGACTAGCCGGGATCCAGGCCTGGGTGGGCCTTGAGGCCTTCCTCAAAACTCAGACTCCCGCAGCTGCGGAGATGCCAGCGCCCCACGTCTCACCCAGGCCTGTGATCCTCGGCCCCTCCTAGAGCGTAAGCAGAGTAAAGTCGGGTTTGGCACACCCAGGGCCGAGCGCTCGGGCTCTGTGGGCCTCCGAAAAGCGCTTAGCACCACACTACACTGCCACACAGGTAGTTCGTTGAGTGGGATGAGCTCTAACCCAGGGAGAACTCGCTCTTTGGAGCTTTTTTTTTTTCCCCTTTTCTTTTGCTAACGCTCGTTCGAGGTCACAAGAATGCAGCACA
The DNA here is from genome assembly GCF_964194185.1 of Rhinolophus hipposideros. Lineage (NCBI taxonomy): Eukaryota > Metazoa > Chordata > Mammalia > Chiroptera > Rhinolophidae > Rhinolophus > Rhinolophus hipposideros. The sequence goes on from NC_138050.1 coordinate 66,068,140, forward strand.
CGAGATAAAGGACTGGGTTTGTCTTCCTGCTAAAGCTTTGGGGAAAAAAAGATCAAGCCCTAATTCCCACCCGGATTACATAGCTGCAGGCTTTCTCCAAAAGTGTTCCCTGGAAATGACTTATCGTTCGCATTGGCTTGGGGCATCTATTGACCCGCTCACCTAGGTCCTGGGTCACCTTCACCGATGAATTCGGATGTAAAGGCCGCTCTAGTCTGCAACTGGAAGCTTTTTTCTGCAGGAAGTACAGTGGCTGGTGGTTGGTTCTAGGAGCCTAGGGCAAGCCTTTGAGGAGGTTTGGAGAATTCCAGATGGTTCTCTGCTGGCTAAAGAGAGCTCCCTTCTGGGAAAATGCTCTCACTCTTGGTCAGGAGTGGGCAAGGAGAAGGCACTTGGGGTCCTGAACTAAAAGATGAGAGGAGGCAGAGCTGGACAGAACACGCTGGGAGAAGTTTCATCTATTAATAGCAAAGCAGAGAGCCCTATGTCATTCGGGAGTGGGGATGAGCCCGTAATACAAACTGCTCTTCCTGACCTCTGCTTTGTGCCAGGACAGCCTTTCAGATGGCCAAGGCCTAGAAGCATTATCCTTCTGTTGTATTCTGTGTGAATGGTGTCCCCAGAAGGCATGTCCTCGTTTTCTCTCTAACCTTCCAGACAAGTATTTCCTACTTACAGATAGGGAGGAGCTGGGGTTCCAGATCATACCCTCTGGCCCCAGAATCTAAACTCTTGCATTTGTCTTGCCACCCCTCACTAGAAACTAAAGAAAGAACCTTCCACAGTCATAGCAAGAATAAGATTTTCCCTGACATCCTTGAAAATCAAAACAGAAGCCCCTTGATAATTTGCTCTTTCTGGTGTACCCCACTCTTCAAGCTGAAATTCATTCTATCATGATTGCCAGCAGATGGGTCCGGGGATGCTGTTAGTGAAGGAAAAAAGTTTGTCTCCCTTTTCTGCTTTAACAAAAGAAACCATCAAAAAACCTTTTCCCCTGAACTATGAATGTTCAGTCGCACAGGCTTCTGGCTTAATGTGACTTTTGAGAAGGGAGGAAACCCATGCATGAAAACCCAGCCAGTGAGCAGATTACTCAGATGAGGCCTCACCTTTTCTTCTCTCCCAATCTCCTCCTTGTTTCCTTCTGTTCACAGTTCCTGGTGGGTCTCCTGATATTTTTCTGAGCCCAGGTGTTAGTAAATCTTGTGTGATGCTTTCCATGCTTCATGGTTTTAAGGAGTTGACAGGGTAGAGAGCTGTGCCCTGTGGGGATTTAGAATCCCTCTGGCTACGCTGAAGGACACAACAGAGGAACAAAGGAAAGTGAGCTCCTTCCTCATGTTATCTCCTGCCATTCTCCAAGGTTCTCAGTGCTAATGAGCTACTACCTTCACCTCCACCCCCACAGCTACCTACCTGCTAGCTTCTGTGTGCCCACAAATGCTGCCTTCTGTTCTGTGACTGCAGATCAACAATCTCTGCTCCCAGCCAGAACCAGCCTCTCTACTTGGGCACTAGGTCCCATTCCCTCTCTGGTAGGCAGCTTCTGATAGTCTCCAATCATCCCCACCTCGTGCCTTTGTATAAATCCTTTGTATAAAGGATTTCATGCCTTTGTATAAATCTCTCCTGTTGAGAGTGGACTGGACCTAGTGATTCACTTCTAACAAATAGAATATGGCAAAGTGATGGGATAGCAGTTCCTGATTAAGTTACAAAACAACAATCTCTCTCTCTCTTCTCCTTGCTTTGAAGGACACCAGTCTCCATTTTGTGAGCTGCTCCATGGAGAGGCCTGCGTAGCAAGGAACTGATGTCTCTGGCCAAAGGCCAGCAAGGATCTGAAGCCTGTCAACATTAGAGAGAGTGACATGGAAGTGGATTCTCTCCCACTTGAGCCTTGAGATGATGGCAGCCCTGGCTGACACCTTGACTGTAGCTTTGGGAGAGACCTTGAGCCAGAGGCCCTCAATAAGCTACCTATGGATCGCTAACCCACAGAAATCATAAGATAATAAACGTTTGTTGTTTTAAACCATTAAATTTGGGGGCGATTCATTATGCAGCAAGAGGTAACTAATATGCCATGTGACATACTTAAAGATATGGCCCCAGAAAATCCTCTTTTTCTTGCAATGTCAAAATTTTTCCTTCCTACTGAATAATTCTTGTCAGCATTAAAAAAAAAAAAAATGCTATTCCTTCTTAGAAAAAAAACAACTCTCATGACCCCATTTTTCGCATCTATCTACCATTCCACTTTTCTGCTCTTCTTTATAGTGAATTTGTTGAGAGAAAGAGAGAGAAAGAGAGAGAGAGAGAGAGAGAGAGAGAGAGAGAGAGAGAGAGAGAGAATTCCCTAGCTCTAATTCCCTGTTTATTCTGCTCTTTTAAAAACTCCTTCAAGTCAGGGTTTTTCCTCCTCCCCCATCAACACTCCACTAAAACCTGCTCTGATCCAGGTCACCAGTGACTTCCTAAACTGAATGGTCAGTTCTTATCTACCTTGATATACAGTATTTGACTGAATTGATTACTTCCTCCAACAGGAAACCACTTGCCTGCCAGGACCCTACACTCACTGGGTTTTTCTGCTATCTCATTGGATGCTTTTTATCATTCTCCCTTCCTGGTTCTATTTCTCTCAAACCTCTTATCAAGTTATACCAGAAAAATAGAAATTCATCCAATATTCTCTGTTATAGACTGAATGTTTTTGCCCCTCCCTCCCAAATTCATATGTTAAGTCCTAATGCTCAGTGTGAGGTTTAGGAAGTGGGGGGTCTTTGGGAGAAGATTATATCATGAGGGTGGAACCCTCATTAATGGGATTAGTGCCCTTATAAAAGAGACTTCAGAGAGTTCCTTTGCCCCATTCTGTCATGTGAGGATAAAGCAGAAAGACAGACAGCCATCTATGAACCAGGAAACGGTCTCTCACCAGACACTGAATCAGTCAGCACCTTGATCTTGGACTTCCCAGCCTTCAGAACTGTGAGAAAAAAATTTATGTTGTTTATAAACCACCCAGTCTATGGTATTTTGTAAACACAGACCCAATGGACTAAGACATTCTTTAATCTTCAAACTATAATTGTCTTGTAATATTATTGTAACAGTTTCAGTAGGAAACCAGTATAATGACAATTATTTATCTCTATAAATAATAAACTGGCAATATAGATGTATCAGTCAGTATGAGCAAGAGTAAGATGAAAAACATATAAAACCTTAATCTCAGTGGCTTAACACAACAAAAGTTTATTTTCAGTCCAACATGGGTTAAGAGGGGGACTGGGCATTTCATTCCTTCTTGGCCTGTGTTTCTCTGACTGCCTCAGCAGGGAATACAGCATAATGATGACACACTTGCTCTTAAAATTTCTCATGAAAAATTATACAAATCACTTCTCACATTTCTTTGGTTAAAGTAAGACTCATAGCCACACCACACCTCAAAGTGGGCACAGGAGTACAATCTTACCCCATGCCCAGAAGGTGAAGAGCTACTACTATTTGATGAACTGACCACCTTAATATGTTTTATGTTAAACATTCTCAAGCTTAAAAGAAAATATTACCAGCTGGGCTCCTTTGTATTAAGAGACAATGTTATCTGAAAGAAAATGTGACTAAACCCCTCCTGATTTAACCAATGGTCTCTTTGCCTTCCATGATTGAAAACACTTCCTATTGCTTTGCAGGTGCAGTCAAATTTGGGAAAGCCTCGTGATGCTTGCAGCCCTGCCTTTCTTCTCAGGCTTTGTTAAAATATGTCCATCTCCTGTCTGAATTCACAGCTTGCCAGGCAGGTCTATTGCTTCTAAGGATTTCTGGAAGGTCCATAACCACATTACAGGATTTGAAACTGTACTTCAGCAGGGCTTTAAAGAATGTTTTATTTCTATGCTTGTGGGAGAAAAAAAAGGGCCAAACTGTAGACTCAGCTTTTCCTTCCATCTTTTCAATCTTATATCTCTACCCTCTCCACACACATACATAAGTTCATCCTTATACACAGGTCCCATTAAATGACCTTCTATCAGGAACTTGTTTTGTAATTATCCTACCTTTGTCCTACCCTCCCACCCCAAAGTCCTGTATATCTTTCAAATATCTGCTCAAATCTCATCTTTTTCTAAGTCTCATACCCTACCAACTTTTGATGCCACCTGGAATTTTTCTTTTCCTTCTTTTTTTCACGTTGTTGTTGTTATTGTTGTTCTTCTTCTTCTCCTTCTCCTTCTCCCTTTCCTTCTCCATCTCCTTCTTCTCCTTCTCCTTTTTCTATGAGGCACTTACTGGCTTAATTGAATTTCATAATTCTGTATGTGTCTGTACTGACACAATTGTATGAAAAGAAAAGGTGTTTGACTTACCTTTGTATATCAGTACAGCTCCCTCTTTTTCCCTCAGTGCCTAACTCAGTGTTTGACCCTCAATAAATATTTGTAATAAATTACTCTTCTCTGTGTTGCAGTATCTTCTAACACCTTCTGGATCTACAATCAATTGGAAACAATTCTAGCTTTAATCATTCTTAGCTTTCTTTTCTCTTCTGATCTTACTATGTGTAGTCTCAATATGAGCTCCTTAGTTAATTCAAATTCAAATGCCAGATCTACTTCAAAAAAGCCTAAATCTTAGCATTTAAACACCTGATTAAATCAAAAATCTTCTGGGCTCATATCTTGTTTTTCTTGTCTGTATCTTGTGGGGCATATGAGGGGCTGAAGAAAGAAGTTCATTGAACATACAATATAAGAACCTGTGTTAGTTAGCATTATTAATGTGAGCTGCTCTAACAAACAACTCCAAAATGTCAGTGGAACAACACAATAAGATTTTATTTTTCATGCATATCACAGACCAAAGCAAGACATGTGGCTCCTCTCTAAGTAGTGACTGAGATCCAGATTTCTTCCATTTTGTTGCAAGGCCAACTAGGGCCTTCTGGATTCTCTGCCTTCAGCTGATTGACCAGCAAAGACAGCCCATGCCTCTTGCAGGATTTTATGACCATGCTTGGGAACAATGGACATTGCTTTAGCCCCTATTCTCCTGGCTGACCTCTCAACCTGGTTATAAGGAACCCTGAAAAATATAATTTACTGGTCTGCCAAGTCAAAGAAAAGAGGATTGGTGAACATAACCTGTTTTTTCCAAAGGACTTAAGAAACCATTACTTTACAATATCAAGACACTGCTCCAACACTTCCCTGAACAGGGAGATACAAATCCTTGTAAAGGGAGTATGGGGAGTTCCTCCATAACAAGAATTAATTCATACTCCCCCCACTTTTAAAAAGATTTCATTAAAATATAGCTAACATACAATATTATATTAGTTTCAGGTGTGCACTGTACTTATTCAACATTTATATACCTAAAGAAGTGATCACCATGATTAGTCCAGCAACCATCTGACACTGTACCACGTTATCACAATATTATTGACTATATTCCCTATGCTTTACACCCCCATCACTATTTTGTAACTATCAGTTTGTACTTTTTAATTACTTCACCTTTTTCACCCTTCCCCCCAACTTGTCTCCCATCTATTACTCCAACAAATCTACTGCCCATCTGCACCATACATAGTTATTACAATATTAATGATTGTTCTTTATGCTATACCCTACATCTCCATGATTACAGTGTAACAACCAATCTGTACTTCTTAATCCCTTTCCCTTTTTCACTCACCCCCAACCCCATCCCCAACAAATGTATGTTCTCTGTATCTATGAGTTTGTTTCTGTTTTGTTTGTTTATTTTCTTCTTTAGGTTCCACATATAAGTGAAATCATATTGAAACTGTCTTTCACTGTCTGACACTCCACTCAGCACAATACCCTCCAGGTCCATCCATGTCACCACAGATGGCAAGAACCCATTCCCTTCCATGGCTGAGCAATATTCCATTGTATACATGTACTGCTTGCTCTTCTCCATTCTTTCATTGACAGACACCCAGGCTGCCTCCACATCTTGGGCCTTGTAAACAGTGCTGCAATGAAAATGTGGATGCACGTGTCCCCTCAAAGTAGCATTTGGGGTTTCTTCAGATAAATACCAGGAAGTAGGATCACTGGGTCCTTCTTTGTTTCTTGTTATAGCCTTTGTTTTAAAGTATATTTTGTCTGGCATAAGTACTGCTATCCCAGCTTTTTTTTTTTTTTTTTTTTTTTGCCTTTATCATTTTCATTTTCGTGAAATATCTTTTTCCATCCCTTTTCTTTCTGTCTGTGCGTGTCTTTCAATCTGAAGTGAATCTCTTGTAGGCAGCATGTGTAAGGGTCTTGTTTTCTTATCCATTCAGTCTTCCTATGTCTTTTGAGTGGAGCATTTAATCCGTTTACATTGAAAGTATTTGTTGGTAGATATATAGATAGATATTGCCATTTTATTATTCATAATTTTGATCTTTTTATTTTTCCACCTTAAAGAAGTCCCTGTAACATTTCTTGTAATACTGGCTTGGGGGTAATGAATTCCTTTAGCTTTTTCTTGTTCAGGATGTTCTTTTCTCTCCTTCAATTTTAAATGATAACCTTTCTGGGTTGAGTAGTCTTGGTTGTAGGCCCTCGTTTTTCATCACTTTGAATATTTCCTGCCACTCTCTTCTGGCCTAGAAAGTTTCTGTTAAGAAATCAGCTGATAGTGTTATGGGAGTTCCTTCGTAAGTAATTAGTTGTCTTTTCTTGCTGCTTTCTGGAATCTCTTTGTCTTTAACCTTTGCCATTTTAAGTATGATATGTCTTAGTGTGGGCCTGTTTGGGTTCGTCTTGTTTGGGACTCTGTGCTTCCTGGGCTTGTATGTCTATTTCCTACACCAGGTTAGGGAAGTTGTCAGTCATTATTTCTAATAGGTTCTCAATCCCTTGCTTTCTCTCTTCTCCTTCTGGTACCCTATGGTGCAAATGTTGTTATACTTGGTGTGTCTGAGAGGTCTCTTAACCTATCCTCATTTTGGATTCTTTTTTCCTTTTGCTGTTCCAATTGGATGTTTTCTGCTACCCTGTCTTCCAAATCACCAGTTCAATCCTCTGCTTCATCTAGTCTGCTGGCAATTGCTTCTGGTGCATTCTTCATTTCAGTTATTTTATTCTTCACTTCTGACTGGTTCTTTTTTATGGGTTTTATGTCCTTTTCTATGCTTGCTATCTCTTTGTTGAAGTTCTCACTAAGTTACTTGAGCACCCTAAAGCCATTGTTTTGAACTCTGTATCTGGTAGGTTGTTTGCCTCCATTTTGTTTAGTGCTTTTTCTGGAGTGTTTTCCTGTTTTTTCATTTGGGATGTATTTCTTTGTTTCCTCATTTGGCCGCCTCTCTGTTTGTTTCTATGTGTTAGGTAGATCTGCTACGTCTCCCAGTATTGGCCTGGTAGCCTTATATAGTAGGTGCCTTGGGGGTCCAGTGGCACAATCTCCCTAGTCACCTGTCCTGTGTGCTCCAGTTGTGTCCCTTGTATGGGTTGTATGTGCCTTCCTGTGACAGTTGAGCCTTGTTGCTATTGGCACATCAGTGGGTGGGATTGACCCTTAGACAGATTGGCTGTGGGCTTTGGCCACATCAACAGCTTACAGGCTGCTGTGTGGAGGCTTGCCCCACTGAGTGGAATTTGCCCCAGCACGCTGTGGTGCCTATTGAGACTGCCCTTTGTATGTGCTGCTTGTGGGGCTAATTGGGTGGTGCTCTGCTGTGGACTGAAGCCAATCTCCAAGTATGCTGGTTCTGTGGCTTCTTGTGAGAGGCTTCAGTACAGCCCCGGGTCACCGACTGCCTGTGACTGGCTGAGGACTACCTGGTAAGAGCCACAAAGCGATCCATGGTTGTTCATTGCCTGTGCTAAAACTGGAGGCATGTGGGAGAGGGCATGTTGTGAACTGAGGATGTTTGCCACCAGTACTGGGCCTAGGGTACCTCCGAAAAATGCCAGGACATCCTGAGGCCTCCTGCCACCTGCTAGCCCCCTTAAGTGCAGCCACTGATAAAGCCTCATACGGTATACAAATTGGGTGAAATGAGATCTCAGGGAGTTTGTATAGTGGGAAGAGTTGTGGTCACCAGGTTAACGTAAATTCTGGTTTGGTGCCAGTGCTGAGCCTGAAGCTACTCAGCAAACGTCTCAGAGCACACCAAGGACAGTCACCGCCTGCCTGGGGTCTATCGTACTCTGAGAGTTATTCAAGAAAAAGTAAAGGCTGGCTACTCTTGGAGAAAGTGCCTCTGGCATAGGGGAATTGGGCGGGGGTGGTGAGTCAGCAGAATGGAGCTGTGGAGCTCACCAGACCAATCAGATTCAGATTTGGCTGTAAGTGTAGGGGGCGGGCTCAATATAGGAAAGATGGCGCCCGCCTGCCAGCTGCACAGGAGAAGGACCTCTTTACAGGGAAATGGTGACTGTCTTCCAGCCCTCAACCTGAAGCAACACAAGTCAGTCTGCCCTCTGTGTGTCTCCGACACCCCCGAGTTACTGTCTCTAACCTGGAGCCCAAGGTGAGTGCCTGGGAGTGAGAGAGTCTGTGCGCGGGCCTGTTAAGAGGATGTTTGGTTTCTTGCTGCCTTCCGTCCCACCCACATGGCCAGAATCCGCACTGTTTTTCACAGCCAGTTGTTGTTGGTACTCCTCTTTCTGGCACCAGTGCTCCAGGCTGGGGAGCCTGGTGTGGGGCTGGGGTCCCTTGCTCCTCTCGGGGGAAACTCCATGGCCAAGATATCCCTCCTAGTTCTCAACCATCACACAGATGTTTTGGGTTAGCCAGTTCCAAGTCTCCTCTTCTCCTACCAGTCTCCACATGGCTTCTCCTTCATATCCTTAGTTATAAAACTTCTGTTCTTCTAGACTTCAGATGATTCTCCAGGTTGATTGTTCTATAATTTAGTAGTAATTTTAAATTGTTCACGGAAGGGAACAGGCACAGTGTTTATATACTCTGCCATCTCGGATCTCTCTCTCCCCTCTATTTCTTTTTCTTTTTTTAAAAAATCAAATTTATTGGGGTGACAATGGTTAGTAAAATTACATTAGTTTCAAGTGTACAATTCTATAATATATCATCTATATATCACATGTGTGCTCACCACCCAGAGTCCGTTTTCCTTCCATCATCATATATTTAGGTAACTCTTCTATCATGCCCTTTTCCCCCTTACCCTCTGGTAAACACTAAACTGTTACCTGTGTCTATGAATTTTTGTTTCTTTGTTTATCTTGTTCCTTTCTTGCTTTCAGTTTTATATACCACATGAGTGAAGTCATGTGGTTCTCGACTTTTTCTGTGACTTATTTCACTCAGCATAAGAATCTGAAGATCTATCCATGTTGTCGCAAATGGCAGTATTTCATCTTATGGCAGAGTAATATTCCTTTGTGTATATATACCACATCTTCCTTATCCAATCATCTGAGCATATTGCCTTCCCCTCTATTTCTTATAAAACCCAGAATTCACTTACTCTGAGAAAAAAAAAAATCAAGGGCTAAGTAGTAAGCTTCTTCCATTAAATATTCTCTCCCTGAACTTAGGCTACAAGAAGTGGTCTAGGAGAGTATTTCTGAACCCTAGCAGAGCATCAGAATCAATGTGAGCTTTGAAACCATTACAGGCACTCCAGCCTCTCTGAAGCTCTACTGAGTTAGAATTTCCTAGGATTAGAGCTCAGGCATTTATGTTTCTACATTTTCTTCTGATGATTCTGGTGCACACCCAGACAGTTGTTCAAACCTGAGAAAGAAGTGTCCAGTAAGACCCAGAGTCAGACAATTTAATGTTTTATGCTATAGTAAACTGTTATGAACTTGTCTTGGCAAATAAATAAACAGAAGTGACAATATCTTGCCTTTCAATTCAATTTAATTGGAAAAAAAATTGTGTTGGTGAAGACAACATGATGTTAATGAAAGAACAGAAAACTAGAAGCTAGAAGATCAGGTTCTCCAAATTTCCATTTATGTTACCTTGGAAGTCACTTACTCTCTCAGAGTTTTTATTTTCCTATTTATAAAATGCCAGCATCTTGACTTGTCACCAATTTTTGGCATAAATGAGTACTTTCTCCTCCTAAAAACACTTTCTTCAACTGGCCTCCAGGACCTCACTCTCTCTTGACTTTTCTCCTACATCTCTGTTCATTCCTTACTATCTTCTTTTTCTGGCCGTTCCTCTTTTTACTAGCTTTAGACACTAGGGTGACCCAGGGCTCAACCCTTGAGAATCTCGTCTACACTCATTCTCTTGGTGATTGTATTAGTGTTCTATTACAGCATAATAAATTACCACAAACTAAGTGGCCTACAATAACACCTATTTTCAGCTCACAGTTTTATAGGTCAGAACTCCAGGCATAGTGTGGTAGGTCCTCTGCTCAGCGTCTCAAAAACTGAAGTTAAGGCTCCAGAAAAAAATCTGCTTTTAAGGTCAGTCAGGTTGTTGGCAGAATTTAGTTCCATGAGAGGGTAGGACTGAGGTCCCTATTTCCTTGATAGCTGAGAGCTGGGAGCTGCTGTCATCTCCTAAGAGGACGCCCATATTCCTTGACAAATGGCCCCTGTCCTCCAACTTTCAAGTTAGTAACGGTAGCAATGGAGAATTTCATAAGAAATGCATGCAATCCCTCTTGCTTCAAATTTCTCTTTTCTTCTGTTTCTGCCCTCTAGAGCCAGATTCAAAGAATTCATGGGATTAAGTCTGGCCCATTCCATTCAAATTAACTCAAAGTCAAGTGATTAGTAACTATTATGGACTGAATGTTTGTGTCCCCCACCCCCAATCCATGTATTGAAACCCTAACCCCCAATGGGATGGTATTTGGAATAGGGCCTTTGAGAGATAATTAAAATTAGGTGAAGTCATGAGGGTGGGGCCCTCATGATGGGATTGGTACACTTAAAAGAAGAGATGTCAGACAGCTAGCATGACTTTTTGCTTCCTCCCTTCCTCCCTCTTCCTCTCTCTCTCTCTGTCTGTCTCTCTCTCTCCCTCTCTTTCCCTCTCCCCCTCTCCCCCTCTCTAACACACACACACACACACACATGCATTGCCATGTAGGGACACAGTGATAAGGTGACCATCTATAAGCCAGAAAGAGAGCTCACTCCAGAAAGTAACCATGCTGGCACACTGATCTCAGACTTCCAGCCATCAGAGCTATAAGAAAATACGTTTCTGTTGTTTAAGCCCACCCAGTCTGTGGTATTTTGTTATGGCAGCCCGAGCAGACTGATACCGCAAACTTAATTACATCTACAAAATTCCTTTTGCCATATACCACAACATAATCATCGGCGTGATATCTCATCATATTCACAGGTTCCATCCACAGTCAAGATAAGGAGATTTTAAAAGGGCTATACCATGGGGTATAATGTTAGAATTATTTACCACAGTAATCTCATCTAGTCTCCTGTCTTTCAAATCATCTACATGCTCATTATTCTCAAACTTATTTCTCCAGTCTCGCCCTCTCCTGATATCTAGACTTATCTATCCAACTAACTGCTAGACATTTCCACTTGGGTCCTTTATAGGCACTTCAAACTTTACATGGATGCAACCAAACTCCTGATTTTCCCACATAGCCTTGCTCCTCTCAATCTTTCTCACCTTAGTGAATGGCAACTCCGTCCTTCCAGTTGCTCAGGCCAAAATTTTGGAGTCACCCTGATCCCTCCCTGTCTCTAACACCCCACATTTTTCATCCATCAGGAAATCCTCTAGAATCTCGCTTTAAAATATGTCCAAGGTCCAAACTATTATTATCTTTCATGTAAATTATTACAACTCCTATATTAGTTTTCTACTTTTGCTCTGACAAATCACCACAAATTTAACAACTTAAAACACCTATTTATTATATTATCTCACAGTTCTGTAGGTTAGAGGTCCAGGGGGTTGATTAGGTTCTCTGTTCAGGGTCTCACAAGACCAAAATCAAAGTAGCAACTGTCTTGGGCTCTTGTCTGGAGGCTCTGAAGAAGAATCCACCTCCAGGCTGCTTAAGATTGTTGGCAGGATTCAGTCACTTCTCGTGGTTTCCCTTCAACAACAGAAGATCAAGTCCCTCTCATGCATTGCAGCTCCCTGACTTCTTTTCCTGCTGCATTTCTATGACTCCAGCTGAAGAAAACCCTCTGCTTTTAAGGGCTCTTGCATTTAGAACAGGCCCACCTGGACAACCGAGGACAATCTCTCTGTTTTAAAGTCTATAACCTTAATTGAACGTGCAAAGTTCCTTTGGCCCTATAATGTAACATTTTCACATGTTCCAGGAATTAGGGCATGAACAGGGGAGGGGACCATTTTGCCTACCCCAGCCTCCTAAGCTGGTCTTCCTGATTGCATACTTGTTCCCCTGCAGCCTGTTCTCAACATAGCAGACAGACCTGCAATGACTTCCCACCTCACTCAGAGAAAATCCATGTCTTCACAATGCCTCATGCACCCTACAATTTGGTTCCCCATTACTTTTCTGACCTCATCTCCCTTACCACCTGCGTTGCTGTTGCTCACACCAAGCATGCTCCCTCTTCCCGGCATTTGCCCTTGTTCTTCCTCAGTCCTTCATCTCCTTAAAGTTGATGCTAAGACTCCACCTTCTCAGTGAAGTCTTCCTGACCTATTTAAAACTGCAACCTCCCAAATCCCTGGGAATCCCTTACTCCCTTTCCAAATCACCAGGGATACTTTTTGGTGTAAAAAGTAAAACCACCAGCTTTAAAAAGTAAAATCACCAGCTTTACTTTTCTTCATAGCACTTTTCACTTTCTGATGTATTGTATGTTTTATCTAGTATATTTACTTATTGTACGCACCAGAGCAAGCCCCATAAGATTTTTGTCCATTTTGGTCACTGCTTTATATCTAATGCCTAGAACAGTGCTTGGCACACAGAAGGTACCCAGAAAATTTTTGCCGGTGATTGAATACATGAGTATAAAATGTGGAGAGTAGCTTGCCCTACATAGAGGAAATATGGGTTTGGGAGTAGGGGAAAAGGGTTGGACTTAAAATCTTATGGAGTGCCCTCTATTTGTTAGAGAAAACCATAAGCTCCATGAAGACCAGGCTGGTGTCATGTCAGAGGAACTGGCATAAAGCAGATTCTTGGTAAATATTAGCTGAATAATGTTGATGTCACTGTGTTAGATCGTGCACATTCATTAATTTATCTGACGCACACAACCTGTGGATTATTACACATTTCATTTCACCACTTTAATGGTCTTCAGAGAGTAAGCCAAAAGAGACATTACAGTGTGAAAGGACACTGTGAGATGTCAAAGTATTTCTGGAAAGAAGCTTTGGGTCATCTAGTTCACATTTACACCTCATGAAGCGTTCCCCTCCACAACTGTGCACTTTTTGTTGTTGTTGTTGATAAAACTCAGATCTTTACTGATGAACATGGACATTGAATTTCGCGTGGTTTTCATGTGTCGTGAACTAGTCTTCTGATTGCTTCTCGGCCCTTTGTGATGTGAAGGCCACCATCAGCACAGGGGCTGTATGGAAGAGCCGGGGGTGTGTGGGGGGTGTGGGAGTGAGGGGCGTGGTGGGTGGGGTGGGGGGTGGGTGTGGCCCATGGCTGAGGTTTGCTGACCTGGGCACGGTGAGCAGTCTGCAGGCAGGGGGCCAGTGGGGATCCATAAAGGTACTGGGACCTTTAAGTATTCTTATCTATCTACCTACCTATCTATTTATTTATTTAATTAGTTTCAGGTGTACAAAGGAACCTACTAGTTAGACACTTAAGCCCCTCATAAAGTGGTAACCGATCCCCCAATCTACTACTCCTCTGACATCTTATATAGCTGTTACAATACCATTGACTATCTTCCCTATGTTGTACTCCACATCCTGTGACTATATATACCTATATATTTAGTTACAGTTAGTATTCAGTATTATTCCACTTCAGGTTCAGATGTATAGCACCTTTGCAGGCATCTACACAGTCTATAACATGATCCCCCTGATAAGTCCAGTGCCCATCTGGCACCTACATGGTCCTTAAAACATTGTTGATTACATTCCCCATACTGTACTAACTACTGATTTTGTGTTTCTTAAAGCCTTCAACTTTTTCACCTTGCCACTAACCCCATTCTCATCCAGCTCCCTGATAGATCTAGTACCTATCTGGCACTATACCTAGTTATTACGATATTATTGACTATATTCCTTATGTTATACCTTACATCCCTATGACTACTGTGTAATAACCAATTTGCACTTCTAAATCCCTTTCCTTTTCACCCATCCTTAACCCCCCTCCTATCTTAAAGAAGTTGCTCTAAGATTCCTTGTAATACTGGTTTGGTGGTGATGAACTCTGTCAGCTTTTTCTTGTCTAGGAAGCTCCTTATCTGTCCTTCAATTCTAAATGACAAGCTTGCTGGGTAGAGCAATCTTGGTTGTATGTCGTTGCTTTTCATCACTTGGAATATTTCCTGCCACTCCCTTTTTGCCTGCAAAGTTTCTGTTGAGAAATCAGCTGACAGTCTTATGGGGGCTCCCTTGTAGGTAACTAACTGCTTTTCTCTTGCTGCTTTTAAGATTCTCTCTTTGTCTTTAACCTTTGCCATTTTAATTATGATGTGTTGGTGTGGGCTTCTTTGGTTTTATCTTGTTTGGGATTCTCTGTCCTTTCTGGGCTTGTATGTCTATTTCCTTCACCAGGTTAGGGAAGTTTTCTGTCATTACTTCTTCAAATAGGTTTTCAATTCCTTGCTCTCTCTCTTCTCCTTCTGGTACCCCTATAATGAAAGTGTTAGTATGCTTGATATAATGCAAGTGTTAGTATGCTTGATATTGTTTTGGAGGCCCCTTAAACTCTTCTCAATGTTTTGGATTCCTTTTTCTTTTTGCTGTTTTGGTTGGGTGTTTTCTGCTACTTTATCTTCTACATCGCTGGTTGGATCCTCTGCTTCATCTAATTTGTTGATTCCCTGTAATATATTCTTCATTTTCGTTAGTGTATTCTTTATTTCTGACTGGTTCTTTTTATGGTTTCCATTTCCAGTTTTATACTTCCTATCTCTCTGTTGAAGTTCTCCCTGAGATCACTGAGCATTCTTATAACCAGTGTTTGGAACTCTGCATCTGATAGATTGCTTATCTCCATTTCACTTAGTTCTTTTGCTGGAGCTTTGTTCTGTTCTTTTATTTGGGACATGTTTCTTTGTCTCTCCATTTTGTGTGCCTTCCTGTATTTGTTTCTATGTATTAGGTAGGGCTGCTATATCTTCTGGTCTTAGTAGAGTGCCCTCATATCGTAAGTGTGCTGTGGGGTTCAGTGGCGCAGTCTTTCTGGTCACCTGAGCCACAAACTCCAGGTGTGTCCCTTGTGTGGGTTTTGTGTGCCCTCATCTTATAGTTGGGCCTTGGTTGATAATTGCACATCAATATGACTGACTGACGCTTGGGCTCACTGGTTGTGAGGACTGGCCTTGACTACAGTGGAAGAGTTATTGTGCAGGGGCTGATCCTAGAGCAGGATCTGCCTCAGCAGGACTCTGGTGCCTGCCCAATCCACCCCTTGGGTGTGTCATGCTTGGAGGTGGTTGGGTGATGCTCCAGCTTATTTTGAAGCTGGTCACTGGATGCCAGCCCCAAGACCACCTTAGAAGGGATCTGCTGTAGGTATTTCAGTCACAGCCCATGCTCTACCTGGGTGACCCAGTGGGATCCAGAAAGAAATCTGCAGATGGCTGCCACCAGTGCTGTGCTTGGAAGCTCCTTGAGAGGCCAAGCCATGAAGCAAGGTTGGCTACCACTAGTGCTGGCTTCGGGGTGCTCAGCCAGAGGTACAGGATACACTCAAGCCAAATGCTGTTTGTCTGGGTTCTGTGAACCTTTAGAGACCCTAGGAAAGTTTGCAGCTTGAGCCAACACAGGTGGTCTGCGTGAAAAAGCCACTGAAAGCAGCCTGGTGTGCCCAAAAGTTGGGCAGGATTGGGTCTCGAATCGCTAGGGTGGGGTGAACAACAGCAGAGAATCAGGTATGGCGACTGTCTGTGTCCACAGGCCCAGAAGGGGGAGGGCTCAACAAAGAAACAATGGACTCCTCCAGCTCCCCTGTCCAGGAGAAAGCTGCTTCTCTAGCCCCCATCCCAAGCCAGACAACTCAATTCCCCATCAATTGTCCCTGCTGCCTTTTTAGCTGCTGCCCTAACATGGGAGGTCACAGTGAGTGATTCCATTGGTGGGTAATTCCACACACAGTCCCTTTAAGAGGAGCACCTGGGAGTGCAGACACACTTAGGCTTAGTCACAATCTCTGCTGGTTTTCACAACCAAAAATTGTGGGGACTTTTCTCCCTAGCACTGGAACCCTGGGCTTGGATGGGGCTGGGATCTCTCACTCCTTTAGGGGGAAGGATGGAACCCCCACAGCTGAAATAGCCCTCCTGATCTTTAATGGTCACATATGGGTGTGGGACCAGGCCGTTCCACATCTCTGCCCCTCCTACCAGTCTGGAGGTAGCTGCTTCTGCACATCCTTAGTTGAAAGGCTTTAGTTCACTTGATTTTCGGCAATTCTCAATAATGGTTGTTTTGTAGATTAGTTGTAATTTTGATGTGGTTGTGAGAAAAGGTAAACACAGTATTTACCTACTGAGCCATCTTGGTTGTCCCATGCAAATGTGCACATTTTTGAAAGCATTAATTGTTGGGAAGACAGCATGGCTCAGTGATTAGAATGTGGAATCTGCCAGGGGTAGGTCTGACTATCACCTCTGTCGTTGCCCAGCTCTGTGACCTTGGGGTACTTACATAACCTTGCTAAGCCTCCATTTCTTCTTTAAAAATAGGGCTAATCACTATACCTTGTACGGATATTGTGAGGATTAAATGAGATAACACTGGTGAAAAGACCCAGCAGAATGCCTGCTACTGAGAAGGTACACAATAATGTGAGTTTTCTTCTTGCCTTTATGAGACCCCAATCCACCTCTGTAACATTTACTTTTTAATGTGAGCTCTTCTCTTGGAAGCAGTGAGAATGAAGCAACTCTCCCTTCCAAACAGCTTTTGAAAGCAGTTATCATGTTCTTCCTCAAATTTCTCATTCTAAAGGTGAAAATGCTCAGTTCATTCAACCATTCCTCAAGAAAACTGCTTTTTCTTTCTAAATGTGCATTAGTTTGACAACACAGCTTCTGAACTGTGCTAAGTTCCATGGAGGCAGGGCTCTTTTGGCTGTTTAGTTCCTGATATGCCCCCAGGACCTGGAAAAGTGTATGGTACACAGTAGGTCCTCAATAAATATTTGTTTATTTAAATGGCACAGAGGTGGTCTATATCGCCCTGTTCCAAGGACCATACTGCTTTTAATGCCAGCTGTCCTTCTCAGGTCTCAGTGGGTTCTAAGTAAAGTAGAAATCCACTTCACACTAGTTTTTAAGATAATTTCTTCGACAATACCCTCAAAGTTTATCAATTAGAAAATGTGAAGTTTGTACCACGTGATCCCCAGGAACCCTTCCAATTATAGGTTTTGGTTTTTGTATTTTTTTTAAAAATTGAGCTATAATTCAAATAACATAAAATTCACCATTTTTAAGTGGTATTTAGTATATTCATAGGGTTGTGCAACCATCACCATTATCTAATTCTACAACATTTCCATCACCTCAAAAAGAAACCCTGAATCAATTAGCAGACAATCTCTATTCCCTCCTCTTTATCTCCTGGAAACCAGTAATCTACTTTCTATTTCTATGGATTTGCTTATTGTGTACATTTTATATAAATGAAATCATATAATATGTGGCTTTTTGTGTCTGGCTTATTTCACTTAGTATAATGCTTTCAAGGTTATTCCATTTCTTCACATGTATTCCGTTTTATGCCTAAATAATATTCCATTGTAAGGATATACCATATTTTTATTTATCCATTCATCTATTGATGGATATTTGAGTTTCCACTATTTGGTTATTATGAATAATGCTCCTATGAACATTTACATACAAGTCTTTGTGTGGACATATATTTTCAATTATCTTGGATATATACCTAAGAATAGAATTGCTGTGTAATAGAGTAACTCTATGTTTAACTTTCTGAAGAACTGCCAAACTGTTTCCCATAGTGGCTGCACCATTCTACATTCCTTCCAGCAATATACAAAGGTTCCATTTTCTCCACATACTTGTCAACACTTGTTATTTTCAGTTTTCTTTGACTCTAGCCATTTAAGCAAGTGTGAAGTGGTATCTCACAGTGGCATTTGGTTTGCATTTGGTTCTTTCATGTTAGAAAGTTTAAAGATGGTCCCTCCAAATAATTCATATATCATCTTCTTTGTCTTAATGTTGGTCTTATGTTTGTTAAACAATTCTTACAATTAATGTATATTTTCAGCTGGCATCACTTCTTAAGAGCAAAAGCTTATTAAGTGTACTCTCTTCTGAAAATAATGCCTGCTTTTGTCGTTAAAAAAATTACTAGTTAGCTTAACTTTCATAAGTTACTCCTTTGTTCTAATCATTGATTAGTTAAGGTCTTTCATATTCAACTCCTTCTCACTCTTCAAGATTCTATAGACATAATGCATGCTGTCAGGGCTGGTTTTCTGAGAGTTCCGAGTTTTTCAGCATGCTGAGGGTTAATGGGATGCAAGGAGGGCAAAGAGGTGACCTGGCATTTTTATCCCCACATAACTTCTTGGAGGGATAAAAGTCAAGCCTTGGTCAAAGAGCAAAAATTGAAAAAATGCTCTGGGATAAATGCAAATAATCCTGGACCAGAAATTCACAGCAGGAAAAGGTCAACCAAGGACCACACACACTTAGTGTAACACAGTGGTTTTCAACCCGGACAATTTTGCCCCTCAGAGAACATTTGGCAATTTTTGGAGATATTTTTGGTTGTCTACTGGCATCTAGTGGG
Source organism: Rhinolophus hipposideros (assembly GCF_964194185.1). Classification (NCBI taxonomy): domain Eukaryota; kingdom Metazoa; phylum Chordata; class Mammalia; order Chiroptera; family Rhinolophidae; genus Rhinolophus; species Rhinolophus hipposideros. The sequence continues at coordinate 66,087,049 of NC_138050.1, forward strand.
TAGAGGACAGGGATGCTGTTAAACATCCTACAAGGCACAAGACAGCTCCCGACAACAAAGAACTATCTGGCATCAGATGTCAACAGTGTAAAGTTGAGAAACTCTGGGTTGATAGGATATCAAAGAGGACTTTTCCTATCTTTGGCTACACCTATTTGGTTCAACCTCTCTAGCTGAGTCTCTAGGTGATAGTGGAGAATAGTTCAGATTTCTATACTCCTATTAAAAAGTAGTACTCAAAATTCCACCAGTAAAATAGAAGGAGAAGGAGGAGGAGGAGGAGGAAGATATACAGGAGGAGGAAGAGGAGAGGAAATCCCACTGGTGACTACAGTACACTCTAGTCATGTATAAAAATATATATTTATAGACTCCAGAGGGTAAATGAGGAAGTTGACTTATATATATATGTATGATACGTAAAAATCATTGTAATATAAACAAAGTTATCTAGGCAAGAAGAAAAAATATTACAGAGTTGCATCTGACAGTTAATTAATAATTTTTTCCCCTGGATTTTATTGTGTATGGGATTTGTCAGGCATTTTAAATTTATAACTTATCTTGATTTCTCATTCTAAATAGATATTTACATGTATACCTAATTTTGTATTAATTCTGTATTAGTTTTCTTGAAGACAGCCCCCAAGAGACTTCAGGTTCCACAGTCAGTCTTCAGAGCCCGTGATCTTAACTGAGTACTTAACCACTGCCTTTCTCCACCCACTAGGCACAGACCTGGTTATCATTAAAGGTGATCTGCTTCTGCTGGAGCTCATTCCACACAGGCTTTGTCCTTACCACCCCACAGAGGTTACTCTAGGGATTATCAACAACCTCAAATTGGTAAATCCAATCAATGGTGTGTTCTGTCCTTGTATTATTCAATCCTCGGCTGCGTAGCTGACAGCCTCCTCCTTCTTGAAAACCTTCTCTTGGCTTTTGTGACACCACACCCTTCTGGTTTTCTTCCTCCCTCTTTATCTGCCCTTCTCAGTCTTCTTGGCTGCTTCTCCTTCCCTCTTACCTCTACTGCACCTTCTTATCTTCTCCTGTCCAACTGATCTTATCCAGTCCCATGGCTTTAAATGCCACACATATTCCTGCAGTTTTCAAATCACCAGCCCTGATGTTTCCCCAGACCTCAGATTCATCTATCAAACATTCTGCCAGACATTTCTCTTTACTTGCACATCTAATAAGCATCTCAAGCATTATATCCAAAACAGAACTTTGGATCCTCCCCTACCTTGACATGCTCACCCCTCCAGTCTGTGTCATCGAAATAACTGAAACTATCATCCACAGTACCTGCTTGCTTAAGCCAAAATCCTAGGAGGCATCCTTTCTTTTAATCCCCTAGATCCAAATCCATTCACAACTTCTCTTGACTCTTCTTCCCAAACACATCCAGCCTCTATCTACTTCTCTCCAGCTTCCCTCTTCTCTTACCTGGTTCACTGCTGCAGTTTCTGAACTAGTTTCTCTACTTCCATTCTTGGCCTGCTGCCATCCATTCTCCACACAACACAGTCAATGTAAGTCAAATCACATCATTGCCTTGCTTAAATATTCTGGTGGCTTCCATTATATTCAGGATAAAATACCCTGGTCTACCAGGCACTAGCACCCCTTCTCTGGCTTGATTTCATCATTTCTCCCGCTTGCCCACAATGCTCCAGCCACACTGGCCTTTCTCTTCCTTAAACACACTAAGCTCATTCTGCCTTAGGGTTTACTTGTTATTTCCTCTGTTTAGAAAAGGCTCTTCCCCATGACCTTCTCATGGACGACTCCCTGTCATTCTGGTCACCTCTTCAGAGAGGTCTTTGCTAAGTGGCCATCTTGTTACTCTGCCACATAAACTTATTTTAATTCTCTTTATTGCACTTATTAACGTCTGATACATCTTAATTTATTTGTTTATTGCCTTTCTCCTTACTGTAATGGAAACTCCATGAGAGCAAAGACTCTTGTTCATCTCTGTGCCTAGAGCCCTCAATGAACACTAGTCAAAGTGAATGAACAAATGAATCTCTGTTTTACAGTTGGTACAGAGAGTTAAGTCCCTAGAAAAAAGTAACACAGCTATCAGTGGTAGAGTCAGGGTTTGAACCCAGCAGTAGGTCTTCAGAGACCATCATCTTAACCATTATAACATCCTGTCTTTCTCCACCCACCAGGAACAGGCCTGGTTATAACTAAAGACCAGAAGGGCCAGAGAAGGGAGGACACAGGGTAGTTCTTCTGTCTTGGACCCAAGGGAGACCTCTGCTGGGACACGAGGAGATAAAACTACCTAGTGGGGTCTATTCTTAAACATGAGAATGTGGATATAAGTGGATTTCCTGAAGCATTTGAAATTCACTCGTGTCCTACTAGACAGCATCATTGTGTCTTCAAGTCATGCCTGCAGCTGACTTTGACAAACCTGCTCCTAAAGGATTCCTAGGCATTCTGAGCAGACATGAAAGTCACCCTCATCTTCCTTCCAACTCAAAACCAAGCAAATGAAAGTCCTCGTCACAGCAGCAGTATAAAGTCACCTTCAGGGGCAAGCAGGGTGTGCTCAGAAGCTGCCAAGGAGGTATTTACAAGGTCCCCTCACAAGGTGAGTGTAAGTGGGCTGGGAAGCCAGCACCCACTCCCGACTACCAGCATTCCCTGAGAAAGAAATTTCCTTCCCCTTCTTGCAAAACACACTTTTAGAAAGTGGTCTCAGGGTTTCTGAGTCAGAGGTAGTTTGCTTTTGCTGTATTTGATGAAATACAGTGGCCTACTCTTCCTAATGCCTACGTCCCTTCCTGAGGTTCAATTTGCTTATGGAGCAGCGCTCCCATACAGTTAATATAGAGAGGCGCCCCTAAGGAACGACTTTTGTTAATTTAAGTATTTAGCAGTATCTTCAGCCCACCCCTCCGTCCACTATTTTTTCTCCAGAGTAATTTGTTGGTTCTGTGGGGTTTGTTTTTGTTTTTCTTTTTCCTGATATCTAGAAAAGTAGAACACTTTCCATGTGTTGTAGACATTCTCTTGTTTTCTGTTCAGTGCGTGACAGTTGTAGACGAAGAATGAAAGGGTTATATAGATCCTTGGAATTGAGTATTTTCAAGCTCATCGCTTGGAGAAATACTAATCACGTTAGCAAAGGTTATTCAGTTGGAATCATGAGATTTAAAAACACATTCCTCCCTTTCAGATGTAAGTTCTGTGAAATGATAATAATTCAGCAGTTAGTAGGAAGAGCAGTAAAGTCATATATCAAGATCACAATCCAGCCCGCGACCAATTCTATTTCTGACATGTAATAAAGGGCAACATATTAATAAAAGAGAAATTCAGAATTTGTTTTCAGCCAAGAATAACTTAAAAAGATTATTTTTTGACCTTTGTCTTTCTTTGCTGAAGGAGAACTAAGACTAAACTATCAACCTTGGTTACCTTGAATTAATTAAGATTAGATTTCTTTACATAATGTCTTCCTATATGTTGCTTCAGAATGATTATTAGCAAGCATATAGGTATATGTACTTTAATACAGAGTGTAAAAGTTATTCAAATATGGAGAAAGTTAAATCTTAGGTACATCAGAAAATTTGGAATTGACTCAGTTAGTATTTAAAATAAATGTGTGTGTGTGTCTGTGTGTGTTTCCCCTGTTTTTTGAGGCTGGGAATATCCAGAAGACATTTACTGATAAGGGCTTCCCCAAATCAAGGATAGAGGCCATTACTGGGGAGGTCAGAGGCAACGTTTCAATTGAGCGGAGACCCATGGAAAAATGCACAATGTGCAAGTATATTTATCTTAATGAAAAAACATAGGATCTCAGAGTCGGGACGGCCCTTGAAAGCTATGTAATCCCATCACCTTGGATTGAGAAAAAGGTTGTACTGTTATCTTATGAAGGGTGGAGGAGGAAAGAGCTCCTCCCCAACCTTATTCAGTCTGTCTGCAGATGGCTGTAAACTTCTTGATTACTTAATATCACCTGTTATCTACTAATAAAAAGGTTTGATCAAAAATAAAGCAGAATTCCTAGATAGAATTCTTTGTTAATTGCTTTAATTTAATGCATAGGATTGAAAAATTTGAGTGCTACATTTAGAAACTACTTTAGTAAGGAAAAATTGGGAGTGGGGAGACGGTGATGCCTACGAGATCTCAATGTCCCCTTCCAGGTTTCCTGGGGGTCTTGGGTCATTGAGCTCAGGCTTTAGTTAACAGCTATTCTTCTGTAGGAGAGCAACTCACATCACCACTTCCCTAGTTCAGCTAGAAATGGCTCAAAGTGCTGACAAAGTCTCCTGGAGTAATTAGTGGAGTTTACCTCTGGAAGAGGCAGTACAAGTTCTGCTGATGGAATCAATGACAGTAGACAGGATTTTAAGCTCTTTGTGGCCAGGTGATAACCAGATATGTATTGTTAAGGTCTAGAATGGACCACCCCTCAATTGGACAGAGGACACACGTGATAATGCAAGTCACACAGCGAGGTTTATTTCCAGCTAGCTGGGGTCCGAGTATCTGCCCGACGCAGCGGGTTTCAACAAGGACCCTGAGCACTCCAAGCCAAGGGTTTATATAGCATCTTTAAAGCATCCAGTAATTTTCCATAGCTTCAAAGAGTATACATATTATGGGCTTGTTCCACATTCTGGGGATTTGACAAGATAAGCTGGCTTGTACCCCACCCAGTCGGCAGTTAACAAGATAAGCTCTTTTCAAACAGGACATCTGGTCCACACCCTGTTAAGGTCATCCAGAAAATGGTTTCCTTTCTTATGCTAACCTACTCTTACGTTATGATGGTTATAGCTCCCTTGACAGCCAGGGACTCTGTTTTTGAGACACCCCTCCACCCCCGCCCAGCCCCACCACCTGACGTTAAAAATACCACAGAGCACCTAAATTCACAGATGACAACAGAGCCTTCAAATTCCCCCTTGTAAGTCTCATGCAAGGGCAAGCACTACTCTAATGTATTTGTGAATTAAGAGGTATTGTTCTTCTAGATTTGGAAGCCAACTGTTTGAAAGTATTTTGTTAAAAAATATTTTCCCTTGATTTTCAAATAATGGCTGATTTTAGTGATATGTTTTGTCCCTTAAATGTCACAGCAAAAACTCAATGACCATTAGATCTGAATTGTGTAGGGAGGATTCTGGCAGCTGAATCCACACCCCAAGGGTGAAGTCCAAAGCTGTTTTATTTCCACCATGGTCACATTTTGATCCGTGATGTTCTACTTTTGAAGGAAAGGGCCAGTTGGCATTTAGTCTGGTGGAATTCCAAGTGGCCATGTGCCACTGGTTATGCAGCACACATTAAAGAACACGTGTGCCTCTTCTTGCTGATTCCTTTTGCTAGAAAGG